>NC_092878.1:73469000-73772750 GCF_028372415.1 Notamacropus eugenii | reverse complement strand
ATTGAGAAAATCATATGGGTTCTGTTTTGTTGTTGATATGACCAATAATGCTGATAGTTTTCCTAATATTGAATCAACTTTTCATTCCTGGTATAAATCCTACTTTACAATAATGTATTACTCTCATGATATGTATTCTCTTTGTTAATATCTTGTTTAAAATTTTTGAGTCTATATTCTTTAGAGAAGTTGGTCTATAGTTTTCTTTCTCTGTTTTGCTCTTCAGGATTTGTATTTGTATGATATTTGTATCATAAAAATATTTTGATATTCTTCACTAATATCCCTAAATACTCTGTATAGCGCTGGAATTTAACTGTTATTTAAATGTTTGATAGAATTCACTTGTTAATCCATCTGGCCCTGAAAATTTTTTCCTAGGGATTTCATTGATGGCTTTTTCAATTTCTTTTTCTAGGATGTGGTTAATTAAGTATTCAACTTTATCTTCTGCTACACTGGGAAATTTATATATTTTTAAAATATTCTTACATCTCGCTTACATTGTCAAATTTATGGGCATACATTTGGGCAAAATAATTTCTAATGACTGCTTTAATTTCCTCCTCTTTGGAAGTGAATTCACGCTCTTTATTTTTGATAGTGGTAATTTGGTTTTCTTCTTTTTTAAACTAAATTGACTAAAAGTTTATCAATTTTTATTGCTCTTTTCCTAAAACCAGCTCGGTTTTATTTAGTAATTCAATAATTTACTTAATTTTAGTTTTGCTAATCTTTCATTTTTTTTCAATATTTCTTATTTAGTAATTACTTTGGGATTTTCAATATGTTCTTTTTCTAGCTCTTTCAGCTGCATGTCCAATTCATTCATCTCCCCTTTCTCTATTTTATTCAAGTAGACATTCAATGATATAAAACTACCCCTAAGAACTGTTTTTACAGCATCCCATGAATTTTTATAGGTTATTTCATTACTGTCATTCTCTTGAATGAAGTTTTTGATTGTTTCTATGATGTGTTGTTTCACCCAGTCATGCTTTAGAATTAGATTATTTTCTTCCCTTTTTTACTATTGTTTTATTTGTTTTCAGTTTTCTACAACCACTTCCATATAACTGAGATTTCCCCCCTCCTACGCTCCCTGAGATGGCATACAATTTTATATAGGTTCTACATGTACATTCCTATTAAATACATTTTGACCTAAGTCATGTTGCATAGAAGAATTAAAATGAATGGGAGAAAACAAACCAAACCAAAAAGTAATACAAAAGAAAACGATCTGCTACATTCTGTGATCAAATTCCATAGTTCTTTCTTTGGAGGTGAAATGCATTTTGCCTTAGGAGACCACTGAGAATTTTTTAAGTTCTTGCATTGCAATGAAGTTCTAAGTCTACCAGAAAAAATCCTCACACACTGTGGCTGTTGCTGTGTATAAAGTTCTCCTGGTTCGGCTCCTTTCGCTCAGTAATAGATCATATAAGTCTTTCCAGGCATCTCTGAAGTGGTCTTATCCATCATTTTCTATAGCACAATAGTATTCCATTACATTCATATATCACAATTTATTCAGCCATTCTCCACTTGATGGGCATCACTTTGATTTCCAGTTTTTGCCACCAAAAAGAGTGCTACTATAAATATTACATACTGGGCCCCTTCCCATTTTTATGATCTCTTGGGGATACGGTTTTAGAAGTGGTATTCCTGGGTCAAAGGGTATGCACATTTTTATTGCCCTTTGGTCATAGTTCAAAAATTGCTCTTCAGAATGGTTGGAGCAGCTCACAGTTCCACCAACAATGAATTAGTGCTCTAACACTACCACATCTTCTCCAACATTTATCATCATCCTGTTTTGACATGTTAGCCAATCTGATATGTGTGATGTGGTACTTCAGTGCTGTTTTCATTTGCATTTCTCTAATCAATAATAATTTAGAACATATTTTCATATGAGTATAGATAGCTTTGATTCTTTCCTCTGAAAACTGCCTGTTCATATCCTTTGACTGTTTATCAGTTGGGTAATGACTTGTATTCTTGCACATTTGACTCAGTTTTCTATATATTTTGGAAATGAGGCCTTTATCACAGGCACTAGTTGAAAAAATTCTTTCCCAGTTTACTGCTTCCTTCTTAATCTTGATTGCATTGGGTTTGTTGGTGCAAAAACTTTTCAATTTAATGTAATCAAAATTATCTATTTTCCAGGTCATAATGTTTTCTGTCTTTTGTTTAGTAAAAAATTCTTCCCGTCTCCATAAATCTGACAAATACAGTATTCCTTGCTCCACTAATTTGTTTATAATATCAATCTTTATAACTAGATCTTATGTCCATTTGGACTTTATTCTTGTGTATGGTGTCAGGCATTGGTCTATGACTAGTTTCTACCACACAGTTATCCAGTTTTCCCAGCAATTTTTGTCAAACAGTGAGTTCTTATCCCAGAAGCTGGGGTCCTTGGGTTTATCAAATATTAGATTGTTACATTCATTGTCTACTGTGTCTTGAGTACCTAGCCTATTCCACTTATCTACCTTTCTGTTTCTTAGCCAGTATCAAGTGGTTTTGATAATTGCTGCTTTATAATACAGTTTGAGATCTTGTAGAGCTAGGCCACCTTCCCTAGCATTTCTTTTCATTAGTTCCCTTGATATTCTGGATGTTTTGTTCTTCCAGATGAATTTTGATATTACTTTTTCTAGCTCTACAAAATAGTTATCCGATAGTTTGACTAGTATGGCACTGAATACGTAGATTATTAAATTTCCAGTTAATTTTTGGTATATCTTTCCCTGGTCTTTTATTACATATAATTTTTATGACATAACGATGTCAGAAGAAGAAGGACCCCACTTTTGCGATTCTCCTAACCCCATGTGCTATGAGACTGTTTATCCCTTCAGTTGATCCCATTATTTCTGGATTCTTCCTGGGGAAATATTCTCTGAGGTTTTCTAGGTCAACAAGAGGAAGGGGAAAGCATTTATAGATCACTCCATTGTCTTGGATGCCAGAAATTTAAGTAGATGATTTACAGACATTTAATCTGCCAGACTGATAACCTCAGGAGTGGCTGCTGCTGTTACCTGGGGTTCTGAGCTTCTCTGTCCCTCAGTTCCACTGGACTCCTGATCTGGGCTGATATGTTTGAGAATCCACACTGCTTCAGACTACCAGGTGGTTCCAGCTCTGCTTTGCTACAGCAGGTCTTCACTGCTGCAGCCTGTGTTTTGTGCTGTCTTGCAGTCCTATGCAACAGATCCTTCCCATTAACCTTTCAGGCTGTCCTGGGCTGAACATCTGCCACACTCTGTTTCCTATTGGATTCTGCCACTCTAAATTTTGTTTGTATTCTATTTTTAGAGGTATCTGAAGGAGTTTTGACTTAGAGCTTAGGTGAGTACTTGCTCTCACTCGGCTATCTTGACTCTGTCTCCCTGAACCTTACTTTAATGAAAAATGGCTCAAAGAGGTAATAACATAAACATTCAATTGGATATAGAAATCTGTCTTGCCCTACAGGAAAGTAGGGGGAAAGAGGATAGTAGAAGGGGGGTGGTGATAAATGGGAGGACAGATTGGTGGAAAGGGTAATCAGAAGCAGCATACTTTTGAGGAGGGACAGGGGGAAAAGAGATAGAGAATAAAATAAATGGAGGAGGGGAATAGGATGGAAGGAAATACAGTTAGCCATATCAACTATGAAAAAGAATTGTAGAAAGCTTCTGTGATAAAGGTCACATTTTTCAAGAGAAGTTAGCAAATAAAAAAAAATACTAGCCATTCCCCAATTGATAAGTGATAAAAAAGATATAAGTATTTTGAAGTAATAAAATCTATCTATAGTCATATTTTAAAAAATACTCTAACTCAATATTGACTAGAAAAACGCAAATTAAAACTATTCTGAGGTACTACCTCATAACCTATCAAATTGGCTGACAGGACAGCAAAAGTAAAAGACAAATGTTGAAGGGAATGTGGGAAAAATGATGTATTAGTGAACGATGGGGGGAGTTGTGAACTGATTCAGCCATTCTATAGAGCAATTTGGAACTTTTCCCAAAGGGCTATAAAACTACGCATACTCTTTGAGCTAGCAACAGCATTATGAGGTCTGTATACTAAAAGAGATTTAAAAAAAAAAGGAAAAGGACCTATTTGTACAAAAATGTATACAGAAGCTATTTTTTGGTGGCAAATAATTAAAAATGAGGCCATTACCATCAATTACCAAGTGGGTGAACAAATTGTGATGTGATTATGTTGGAATACCATCATACTGTAAGAAATGATAAGCGGGATACTCTCAGAGTAACTTAAAAAGACATATGAGCTGATACAAAGTGAAATGAGGTTCCATTAAGGGAATTATGTGGCCCAGAAGACAGAAGATAGTAAACCCATTGGATTTTGTTCTATTCAGACTTCATCTTAAAACATTAGGATCAATCCTCAACATCACAAGAGATCATACAGAACCTTGATCAAAGAACTTAAGAAATCTGGGCCTTAATTTCCTTACTTCTAAAGGGATTTATATAGCCTCTTAAGTCTCTTTCTCTTCCAGATTTGTGAAATCTAGTGAAAGTGTAATAGAAATTCTACTGGGCCTAGCCATTTCTTAAATCTCTATGACTAGAATAATCATTTGTCCTAGGGCCAGATTTGCCTTCCTTTGAACTTTAAAATCAGGTAGCACAGTCTTCATCTTATTCTCTCTGTAATATCAATGCCACTATTGATGTTGTGACATAGTTCTGGATGAGATATTAGATTTTACATCCCTCCTTGCTCTTTTCTTAATCTTGGCCTAGGGCATTGGACTCAGGTCAACTACCACACAAATCCTCCATCTCTGGCTTTTACTTCTATTTCCTAATGGTCTAAGTTGAATATTCCCTTCAGTAGCATTTCCTTCTTATGTAATCATCCACCAGAAGTTACCTTTGTCTACTGCTATGGTAGTGACAGACCTTTTGACAATAAATTGGAGATTTTCTTATTTTTTTCCCACTGGATCCTCTTATATTTTGATTCCCCCATCACACTATTCAAGTTTATTCAACCACAGGTTCTAGTCTTCTCTCTATGTTCATTGCTCAAGTTTATCCTCTAAAAATTATCTCAGGATCATCAGCATCCCAAAGGCTATGTTCCACTGCTCTAAATTCAGTCCTTAAGATTATTCCCTACTCGGTTTCTGTAGTTAAATACCTTTCTTTTCTTCTCAGCCCCAGTGTCCCTACCTACTGAAACAATGAAGCTTTATGATACTGTGGATAAAGTGATAGACCTAGTGTCAAGGGGACTCAGTCTAAATGCTGCTTTAAAGAATTGCTGTCTTTGGAATTCTGGATAAATAACCTCTGCTTTGCTCAATTTTCACATTTACAAAACTGGAAAAATTGTAGACTTTACATACCTATGGTACTGTGAGGACAAAATGAGGTAATAATATTAAAACATTTGTAAGTTTTAAATGCAAATAAATGCAAAATTATATTATTATCATAAAAATCATAATATCCTACTACTTATTGGCACTACCCCTATTCCCACCCAAAAGCAAATATTTTTTTTTAGGGCCTCAGCAAAACAGGTAGTCTTCAGAAGACAGAAAGTTTGCATTAAAATTTGGCACAAAGAGTCAAGCGTAGAAATAAGCCATGTAGCTGCTCCCACTTTCTGCAAACTACTACAAATAGAACTAGAAAATGCACCAGCTTATATAAACAAGGTATGCAAGTAGAAACCTATAACAACAAGGAAGGGGAGGGGATCAGGAAATGTTGACATTGGAAATGTGCTCTATTTGAAGTGGTCAAAGAAGGGAAAAATACATACATATAATCACAGTTGGATAAAACATACATTTTCCTCAAAAGGGAAATAGGAGAAGAGAGAATTAATGGAAGGATTGTTTTTTTTTTCTGGATTATTATATTAATGTTTATTATTTATACTATATTTTCATAAATATTATGTGTAATTACCATTAAATGAAATGATTAATAATTATTATGATAATGATTTGTTTTTAACATTCATTTTCCCCAATTTATTTATTGATTTTTAGTTTTCAACATTCATTTCCACACAATTTTGAGTTTCAAATTTTCTCCCCATCTCTCCCTTCCCTCCACCGCAAAATACCATGCATTCTGATTATCCCATCCCTCAATCTACCCTCCCTTCTATCACATGCCTCCCTTCCCTTATCCCCATCTTCTCTCTTTTCTTGTAGGACAAAATAGATTTCTATACCCCAATAATTTTATTTCTTATTTCACAGTTACAAGCAAAAACAGTTCTCAACATTCGTTCCTAAAATTTTGAGCTCCAACTTCTCTGCCTTCCTCCCTCCTCACCCGTCCCCACAGAGAAGGCAAGCAATTCGATATAGGCTATATATATGTAGTTTTACTAAAGACTTCCATAATAGTCATGTTATGAAAGGCTATCTATATTTCCCTCCATCCTATTCTGTCCCCCATTTATTATATTCTCTCTTTTGACCTCATGCCTCACCAAAAGTGTTTACTTCTAATTCCTCCCCTCCTCTCATTTGCCCTCCCTTCTATGATCCCCCTCACATCCCACTTATCCCTTTATACCTTACTTTCTTGTAGCTAAGATAGATTTTCATACAAATTGAGTGTGCATTTTTTTCCCACCCTAAGTCAAATGGGATCAGAGTAAATTTCACATTTTCCCTCTCACCTTCCCCTTTTTGCCTCCATTGAAAAAGCTTTTTATTGCCTTTTTTATGAGAGATAATTTGCCCTGTTCTATTTCTCCCCTTCTCCTCCCAATATCTTCCTCTGTCACCCCTCAATTTAATTTTTTTGGAAATCATCCCTTACCATTCAACTCACTCTCTGCCCTCGGTCCACATATATATACATATATATGTATATACATATATACATACATACCACACATACATGCACATACATGTGTGAATGTGTGTGTGTGTATAACTCCTCCAACTACCCAAGTACTAAGAAAAGTTTCAAGACTTACAAAAAATATCTTTCCATGTAGGAATATAAACAGTTCAACTTTAGTAAGTCCCTTATGATTTCTCTTTCCCATTCACCTTTCCATGTTTCTCTTGATTCTTGAGTTTGAAAGTAAAATTTTCTATTCAGCTCTGATCTTTTCATCAAGAATGCTTGAAAATCCTCTATTTCATTGAATAGGAATTTTTTCCCTTGAAGTATTATACTCTGTTTTGCTTGGTAGGTGATTCTTTGTTTTAGTCCTAATTCCTTTGACTTCTGGAATATAACCTCCCAGCCCTTTAATCCTTTAAAGTAGAAGCTGCCAGATCCAGTGTACTGTATTTCCACAACACATTGTTTATTTCTCGCTCCTTGCAATATTTTCTCCTTGATCTAGGAATTCTGGAATGTGGCTACAATATTCCTAGGAGTTTTTTTTTCTCTCCAGATCTCTATCAGGAGGTGACCTGTCAATTCTTTCAATATTTATTTTACCTTCTGGTTCCAAAACATTAGTGCAGTTTTCCTTGATAATTTCATAAAGATGATGTCTACACTCTTTTATCAATCATGGCTTTCAGGCAGTCCTATAATTTTTAAATGGACTCTCCTGGATCTATTTTCCAGGTCAGTTGTTTTTCACTGGCATATTTCACATTATCTTCTATTTTTTTCATTCTTTTGGCTTTGCTTTGTAATTTCTTGGTTTCTCATAAACTCATTAGCCTCCATCTGCTCCATTATAGTTTTTAAAGAACAATTTTCTTCAGTGAACTTTTGAACCTCCTTTTCCATTTGGCTAATTCTGCTCTTTAAAGTATTCTTCTCTTCATTGGCTTTTTGGGCCTCTTTTGTCATTTGAGTTACTCTATTTTTAAAGGCAGTGCAGCCCAGAACAGAAGTGTAGTCCAGCACAGACAGAGAATGTAGCACAGTGCTGCAGAGGTGGGGACTGCAGCCCAGCACAGACCTGGGGTGCAGCACAGTGTGGGCTGCTCCATGGCAAGCACAGGAGTAGAGCTTGCTTCAAGGCGCCACACCAACAATAGCAGCTGAGTGTCCCAGATTCCTCAACTCACAAATGCAGAAGACAGCTTCAAAGGTGAGTGAGAAAGCTCTTTCACTTAGGTGAGAAGAGAACTCAGAGGTCACTCATCCCTGAATGACTGCCCTGGGGTGAGGAAGAGTGCTGGCATAGTGGAGCTGGTGGACACTCTGGAGAGGTAATCCTGCTCACAGACCAGTGCACAGGCCTCTCCCTTGATTGTGCCACTTTGGAGGAACTGAGAACTTACAGGTCCTCAGAGTATATCCTCCCCTTTAAAAAGAACTCAAAATTCAAGTAACTGGTTGGGAAAAT
This sequence comes from Notamacropus eugenii, assembly GCF_028372415.1. Lineage (NCBI taxonomy): Eukaryota > Metazoa > Chordata > Mammalia > Diprotodontia > Macropodidae > Notamacropus > Notamacropus eugenii. The sequence continues at coordinate 73,764,410 of NC_092878.1, read as the reverse complement.
GCCTTGAAAAGGGAAAAAGAATAAGATAATAGAAAGTTACTTTCTTGGTGAGCAGGTATTTTCTTCGATTCTTTTGGATGAAGAGAAACAACGCATACCATCAGAGTAAGACCTAAAAGTCAAGGCTTCTGCATCCAAGAACTGCAGGAAAAATATTTAATGGTCTCAGGCCGTGGACAAACTTAAAAAGGATTTTGAAAATCAAATAAGAGAAGTGGAGGAAAAATTGGGAAGAGAAATGAGAGCTATGCAAGGAAATCATGAAAAGCAAGTCAATAGCTTGCTAAAGGAGACCCAAAAAATGCTAAAGGCATTAATAGAAGGATTGTTTAAGAGAGTCATTAGTCTCAAGCAAATCACACTCAAAAGTTATATAAAAGCATTTATAGGTGATCTGAGGTGTCAAACAAGGTCAATATGATGGGAACCCCAACAAATTGGGTGATTATTTAACAAACTGTAATACATAAAAATGATACAATATTGTGATTTAAGAGATTTGGAAGGGGATGTTTCATGCAGAACCTGGAAAGATTTATATAATCTCATTCAAAGTGAAATGGTTAGAACCAATAGTATAATAAGGTTGTGAAAGTATCTACAGAATTAGGAACTCTAATCAGTGTAAACACCAACCATGTTTCCAGAGAACAAATGATGAAACACATACATATGAATATGCATATATATGTGTGTGTGCATAAATATATATATATATAATGTATATATATATATATATATATATATATATATATACACACCTATAATATGTTTGTATGCATATATAAACGTATGTATTTGTGTATTGGACATGACTAATGTGGAATTTGCTTCTTTTTTACTATATGTGTTTCCAATATGAATTTTGTTCCTCTGTAATTCTAATTAAGGTAGGGAATTCGAAGTGGGGAAAAAGCAATTTTTCTCAATTGTAAAGTGTACATGTCTATGTCTTTGTATATATATATATATATATATATATATATATATATATATATATATATATATATATATATATATGCATATATATATATATACACACACATGTATATATGTGTGTGTGTATGTGTGTCTGTGTATTAAAATATTTCATCACATCTTTCTTGATATCTGATCATTAAAACAAATATAGTTCTCTAATGCCATTTAGTTATGCATTTGGGATTGCAATTCAATGTGATTCAACAAATGCTTCCTGATTCAGTGACAATTCTATGTCAGGCACAATGCTTATGGTTGAGTATAGAAAGATAAATTATGACACAGTCAGTTCCTGTGTTTAAAGTTCTTATAACTTTATGACATTAAAGATGAAAGTTGCTATGATTCAAGGGAAAATGAGTTAATTACAAACCATAAGTGAAGGAAAAGTTCAGTGATTTTAGAAAGGACCACTTTCCCTTGAGTAATGAGAGGAAGGAGGTAAGGGATGGCCTCATGGAGATTGTGGTATTTGATTTAGATCTTGAAAGAAAGAAGGAATTGAAACACTCATAAATTGAAGGGGAATTTCCACACATGGGAGAACATATGAACAAAGTCACTGAATTTGGAAAGAACAAAAGAAAATGCTCTAATGTGGGTAATATGACTTGGTTGCAACAGAACCCATGAAGGAGAAGAGGATGAAATACAAGTGGAAAGATAAGTCCTATATAGGTTGTGAAAATTGTTGAATGTCATGGTCATGATTTATACATATCAGATAGGGAATGAGACACCGCTGGATATTTTTTGAAGAAAGGAATAAAATGATAACATCAGTATATTAGTAAGACTATTCAAGCATTATTGTAAAGGATAGGGTAGAGATGAGCTAGACTCCAGCTATGGTGGTCAGTTAGGATGAAGTTAGAATTATAACAACAAGTGATGAGGACCTAAATTATTTTGGAGGTGATATGAATTGAAAGGTGGTGATGAATGCAAGAGAATTGTAAAGCTAGTGTGAAAGACCTTGATAAAAAATTGGTTGAGGTGAGGGGCAGAAGAGATAAGTATGGTGGTATCAAAAAACAGAGAAATTAGGTGGTGGGCAGTTATGGAATTTCAGGAAAGTGAATGAGAAAGTTGGTTTTTGCATGTGTTATAAATGAGGCATAGGAAGGAAATTCGTGCAATTGTATCCATCTGGTGTTTGGAGATACAGAACTACCATTCTGGGGGAAAATATGGGTGGCAGAATTTACATATTGAAAAGTCACTTGCATAAAAGCATGTTATTTCACCAAGGCATTTAAGGTAATAGGAGAAAGGATAGATTGTTGGAGATTATTTAAGGAGTGAAGGAAGAATAAGGAGCTATCAAAAGAAATGAGTAATCAAAAATTAAGAGAACACACAGAATATATATCATAGAAGCCAAGGGAGAAGATGAAATGTCAAGAAGGTTCAAGAAATCACAGGTTCACCACCTCCGAAAGAGGAAATGAGAAAGGTGATGAGGCAGTGTACAAAGGATGAATTTAATTTTCTAACCAGACTATTAGGTTATTTGCTGAGTCACAAGAAATGTGAAGGCCTCAGCAGTGCATAAAGTTTAGAACATTCAATGAGGAGCATGACAGAAGCGCTAAGAGATGAATAAAATGATTGCCATGAAGCACTGAATATACTGTTGACATAAGTGAATATAAATTTGTAATGAACTGAACTACTATGATATTTAGTTTTCCTCTCATAGTGTTTTCTTGCTCAGCATAGGAGTAGAGGACTAATGACTATCCAGGAATGAAAGGTAAAAGGTCAAGATTGTAATAGAAAAGAGGGTTGAAGTGAGGATTTTATTTTTTTAGTGGTTAATGATAGGGTCAAGACTAATAGGTTTGTGGAATTTTTTTTTAATATCTATACATGAAATATTTTCTGCCATATAAATGTCAGAACAAATAAATCAGAATATTGCTAATATCATTTATTGTCATGCCCTATGAGCTGCTGTCTTAGTATGTAAGTGGACATGAGACATGGAACACTCATATCACAATCAAAATTGACACACATTTACCTCTCAAGGAAGAATTTACTGTGGAACTTTTTCCTCCCACCAAAAAATAAATTTCACCTTCCCCAGGATTCTTTTTTTTTTTGTATAGTAACACATTTTGCTGCAAAGATTTATCAAAAGAACAAACTAATAATGAATCTTACAATGACAGGAACTTTTTATATGCAGTCATTTTTCATGGCATTTGCCATTCATCTCTGAGAATGGAAATAATATTACAACTCAGTTTTGCAGGTCTAACTTTGAAATCTCTTCAATATGATTTAAAGTGAACTTTTTTATCCACATACATTTAGTTCACGATCTGGTTAAAAATTAGCATTTTTATGTTTACTGTACTATGTATTTTTTTCTTAATCAATTCATAGACTTCACATGTACTCTGTACAAGAGCACTGTGGTAGACACTGGGATCACATAATAATATAGTAAGACAGAGGAATTAAACACAAAGCCATTTAATTGTGTATTGCCCAGAACATTCCGGAGTGCAGTCCAAAATATATTAACATGTAATTGGGAAATATTTAACAAAAATAAATATGCAACCTAGATATAGTACATTTAAAATCTGTTGTACAAAAATTGCAGGGATTTTTATTATGAACGAGTAGTCCCTGTTTCTATTTGAGTTTGACACTTCTATAATGAGACACTTTCTGCCCTCAATTAGCTGTCAATAAAAGAAAAGAGAAAAGTAATGTACGTAAATAACTATAGTATGGTATGGATAATTTAGGCACTTATAAAGCATAATCCCAAATTTCTTTCTGGAGAATGGATCAATTTATGTCAATGGTATATTAGTATATTTGTCTTTCCACAGCCTTTCTGATATTGAATAATTTCATCTGTTGTCATCTTTGCCGATTTTCTAGTTATTGTGAAGTGAAACTTTAAAGTTGTTTTGATTTCCTTTTCTTTTATTATTAATATTGTGAAACAATATTTCATTGTGCTTTATGGTTATTATAATTTGCATATCTTTTGTAAACGATTTCTTCCTGTTCTTTGAACACTTAAATATTAGAGAATCCCTTAGTAGGGATTTGTTTTAATTTCCTGTACACCTTGAACACCATTCTCTAATAAGAGGCATTTGAAAGGAGTATGGTTTCCTGATGAAAAAATTCCCTCCTTGTGTTATTGTTACTGTATGATTTTGTTCATGCAGCAGCCTCTCTCCATCTCTCTCTTTCTGTCTCTGTACATACCTCTGTCTCTCTGTCTCTGTCTCTCTCTGTCTCTCTCTGTGTCTCTGTCCCTCCCTACTTCTTTCTCTTTTTTTTCTATCTCTCTATCTTTTCTAATAAAATCTTTAATATTCAAGATATAAACCTAGGTTGATCTTATTGAGGTCTATGATAAAACATTTTGTTCTAAACCTAATTTCAGGCAAACTGCTTTCCAGTTTACCAAGAAATTCTTGTTAAATAGGAAATTTGTTTATTTGGTTTTGTGTTTCGATAAGTAAAACATTTCAAACCCTGTCAAGTCCTAAGGTACTGAGTTTAATTGTTACTGATTCTTTCTTGCTTAATCTGCTTCACTGATTGACTTTTATATTTTAATCAGTTTCTGAGGCTGGATTTGAACTTGGATTTTCCGACCTTCAAATCTAATGCTCTTCCTTATTTCAGTTATATGAGCTAAGTGGTACAGACTAATTCATAGAATATTAGTACTTTTTCCAAAAAGTACTTTTTCATTTTGTAGATAGGGAATATGTCATATATACCTAGTGTAATGGAAATCAAAATAGGATCTTTTGTTCTTTTTGTTTTAGTATAATCAAGTAACTTTGATTCAATCTTGCCTTTATCAGTGAAGAATCTTTACAAGAAATAAAGCACAGAATCAAGAGTTTCTTTAACTAGCAATAATGTATGCTTCTTATTATTAATTATTTTAATGAGATTAAACATTTTTCCCATCCATTGATGGGTGTGCCCATTGTGGGAAACTTGATTAGGTAAGTTGTTTTGTAGGAGGGTGCCAAATACCTTCTGTTTTTTTCTGTTGAGGCAAATGGTTGTGATGCCTTCTGGCTCTAAAGGTTTTATTTTGGAGCTTAGTTTTGGGGCTTTGTAAGGAGGTTTAAGTGCCAGATGAGGACTCTGGGAAGCTGCTAAGGAGCCCTCTGGCTTTGATAACACAAATGTAGTGCTTTCCTTTCTGGTAACTGTGGTCAGAAAGACAAATGTTTGTTGAATTCAGGCAGAGGAAGCCATGGCTGCTGATATTCTGGCTTCTCTGTATTTTCTTTGAAATTCAGGGTGCTGACTCCCTGAACTAACTGAATGATATATTTACTTGGTTAAAGGAATAATACATATTTTCATTAAAGTGATCATTAGCCCCTTGAAATTTTCTTTCCTTTTATGAATGCAAATATAAGAACCTGTGATAGTGGGTATCCCTGTGTATGTTGGGGTGCTTATTGTTGCACCTATCTACCTGGCTATAACAGATTTTTTTTTAATTTAGACCTGGTGTTATTACAAGAGAAGCAATATTAAGCAGTGACTAGCCAACCACAGAGTCAAGAATAATTGAGTTGAAGATCCACCACTTTCATATACTAGTTTTGTGACCTGGCTGAAGTCTCTTAACTTCTCAGTGTTCCAATAAACTATAAGACAATGTTGGTTATAGAGAAAGTGCTGATCAGCGTTGGTAGATAGAATTTCCCCCTTTGAGATGAATTGACATGCAGAGGAGGAGACTGAGTCCCTGAGAGATTAAATGAGTCAATGATTACATTGTGAGCTTCATGTTTAAATTGAGGTTATCTCCCATGTATACTGTCCTATATCGTGTTTGGACATAAGAGAATGTTATCTCCCTCATTAGACTGTGAACTCCTTGAGAACAAGAACAATTTTTATTATGGTTGTGGATTTAGTATTGCCATGTCTTGTTTGTTGTTGTTTTGTTTTTTAGCCTTTCTTTGTTCCTAGAACTTAGTATATGGCCTATCCTAGAGTAGGCTCTTATGTATTTCTTGACTTGATATCTTTTCTAGAGTAATCTAGTGATTCCATTAATATAAGAAATTCCAGATGAGAAAATTCCCTCTACCAATGCTGATTAGCATGTTTTCTGCAATTAACAGTTGTTGGTGAGCTTTCTGGGACATTGGGAAGTGATGTGAAAGACCTGGGCCTTTGACCCAGACCTTCCAGAGTCCAGATAGATTCTCTATCTATTACCTCTCTTGTAGTAATAATAGAGTTAAATATGACATTTGGTTAGAGCTGGATAGATAAGCATATAATTTATTTTCTCAAATTTCTGATGTCTAAAGAAGAACTCACCCTTTCAACCAAAACCGATACTCTTCGCAACTTCCCCATTTCTATATCATGCTCCTGATCTCATAGGTTTGGAACACTGACTTTATCTAAAAATCCTCACTATCCCTTACCACACATTTCCAAATATTACTTTTCTACTTCTAGAGCAGGAGTCCCTAACCTGGGGTTTGCAGATGATAGATTTTATGGTTTCTATGAACTTGGATAAGAAAATAAAATGCAGCTTCATTTTCACTAAACTCTAAATGAAATTTAGCATTTTCTTCATTTATGAATACATGAATACATTGATTTTCATTTTATTGATTATCTAGAAAATTATTGACTATATTTTTAAAAATTACTAATGAAGACTGAACTTAAAAGTGTGCCCTGCATACATTTCTGTTTTCAGAGAGCTAGCTGTTAAACATTTCCCAACCCAACCAGACCCTAGGATAACACACTGGAGAGGAAATACATTTCACCTACTTACCATTCCAGTTAGAGGCTCCAGAAAATTTATTTCTATCTATACAACTAGCCCCTTAGAATAATAGCTCTCTTGGGTCTTAAACATAACCATTTCTTTATTTATTTAATAATATGGGAAGATAAATAACAAGATTACACATACTAATTTACTGAAGCAAATAATATGCATATATTTATATATGTATGTATGCATGTGTACACACACATACACACACACACACACAAACAAAGATCACAGTCTCCCACCAATATACTCAATATCTATGATGATTTTGTACTGAATCTCAGTGCTTTACCAGTGGGTTCACACATTCATACCTGTTTTAAATGGGAGGTTATCAGTGGAAATTCAACTAATTTATAGCGTATTCTTTAGCTTTTTACCAATACTCACTGGGTTCATGTGATGGAAATATTATATAACTAACTTCCACATTCATACCTTCTGTTTCCAACTAGAAAGATTTATTTTAGAATTTAATTACCTCATACCTCTGCAGATTCACCAATGATCTAAAAGTAGTTAAGTTTTCAACTTTCTAGACCCTTATGCTCTTTTTGACACTGATATCATTCCTCTCTTTCTGTGTAGTCTCTTTTCCTCTGGCTTCAAAGTCACAATTCTTAATTGGTTTTCCTCCTAACGCTTCAATTTCTCCTCATCAACTTTTATTGTTCATTTTCATCCTGATCCTCTCTGTATGCCCAAATGTGTCCTTTTACCTTCCCCTAGAGGTATTCTAGGAAATAGTGAACAACAGACTCTCAAAAACAAAACAAAACAAAACAAACAAACAAACAAACAAAAATTCAGGGTACATTTTTAAGTTTCATCTGCAGTAACATTTCCTCTATCACTCTCTTTAGTCTAGGCAATAAAATAATATAAATCAAGCCCTTCTTTATAGCATTTGCTGATTCCCAAGGTACAGATGCTCACAATGAAAATTTAACAATTGGCTCTAATGAACCAGTTCCACTTTGATTCCACATACATCTGCCTTCCCCACTGATATTTCTAACCTACTCTTCTACTCCCACAGCTAAAAGTGATCTTTCTCTTGCTAATCTTTAATCTTCGTGGATTGATGTTTCCTGTGCATTCACATCATTCTATCTTGCATTACAATCAGAGACATAGGCACACACAGAAATATACACTTGTTAAAAGTCTTAATAGTATTTTGTTTTTCTTTTTCAATTATACCTAAATCCAATTTTAACATTCATTTTTAATAAAATTTTGAGTTCCAAATTTTCTCTCTTTCTCTCTTGTTTCCTCATTCCCTAAGACAATAATCAATTTGATATAGGTTACATATGAAAAATATACACATTTCATGTGCATACCTAACTGGAGAGACAACCCTGAGGTAGTGTTTAAAGAGTTGGAATAAGTGAACTAAAATTCCATCTCTGACACTCACTGACTGCGTGACTCAGGGCAAGTCTCTTAACCTTTCAGTTCTACAGACAGCTCCATAAGAGTACAAATTACATAGAACTTAAGGATCTGTATTGGTAAGAAGCATTTTTCTTAGGTAGGAATTTCCAATTCAAATGAACTCATGAGCCAGGGTCTATCCCTAACCTCCTATTATCTCACTCATAAGATTATAAAAATCTTGAGTCAATTATTGTGTAATTATCCCTCTTTGTATTATAAACCTAATACAACACACAATAGATATCTGTTAAATGAAAATCAAGGGATCAGAGAATCACATATTTAGAATCAGAAGATATCTATGAGATAATCTATTTCAACCTGTCATTTTACTGAAAATAAAACTGAAAACATAGTGATTACCTAAATTATCAAGAGTCAAAGAGGTAAAACCTGATAAAACAGGACTTTAACCTAGGTCCAAATATACTGTATATACCATTTACACTCTACCATACTTTTTCAGGATGAATGAAACAAGATTTGGATCATATCATTCTTTTTTGTTCAAAAACCTTCAATTGCTCTTCAGAAGTGATAATAGCCAGTTATAGCTAGAACATCAATAGTTCTATTAAAATAGCATCAGGAGAAAATTCATCATAGGCTTGTCAGAAACTATAGGCCAGTCAAGAAGCTGGGGCATTAGAACTCCTGAAAGTATTGCATCTAAGCTTAGTGCACAGTCTTCTGATTCTAAAAAAAGGTTCTGGGTAGTAAAGGATGCTTTCTACTTTCATACACCCTACTGATGTATGGGGTATTCAAGGGGGACTAGCACCTCTGGTGTTGCTGAGAGCCTTTTCAAGGCTGCTTATTCACCTTTTGTGTCCACTTGACCCTCAACTCTCACTTCTAAGAAGCAATAGGAAGGAAAATAGCCACATCTGGTAAACCATCTCATCAGACAGGCTAAATCAGATTGAGCATAACTGAACATCCTAAAACCCATTGATTAGTTAGTGGGGTATCTACCTCAAGTATGTGAAGACATTCCTGCATGGAATAGGTAGATGAAAACAATTCATTCCAATACCCAGCCATGAAGGCAGCTGAAGCAGTCACTGTGGAGTGCTTACAGCTTCCTCACACATTGAAGATGTCAAGGTCATTCACTGCATCCTGGACCATTGACAGTCATGTTGAATTTTATCTTGACACTAAACTTCTATGAATTTGGAAAAGAGACTGAGGATGATAAATTTGTGCAACTCTGTCCAACTTAAATCCGATTCATGCCCGAGTCAAGACTTCACCTTCAGATCCTCTTTGAAAACAAAGAACAACAATTTAGTATCTGAGGGGAGGCTAAGTAGTAATGGTTGACCTACTGTCAGAGGCAGTGTAATACAATGGAAAGATTACTGGATTGAGAGTCAAGGAATCTGAGTTCTCATTTGAATCCTAGTCCCACCACCTACTATTTGTGTCACCTTGTAAAAAATTATCATTCATGGCCTCAGTTTTCTACTCTGTCAAATGAAAGGTTTGGAAGTAAGGATTGATAAGATGCCTTTCAGATCCAACATTTTATGTCATTGTGACCTTAATAAAGGAGAGTAAACATTACGGTTTAATCCCTACATATGCCCTCCCAGATGCCAAATAAATAAATAAAGTTCCCAACATATTGGCAGATATATGCCCTGAAAAGAAACACCTTGATTAACTGGCATTAAATTAAATTAATTAATTATGAATAATTAAAATTTGCTTAGAGAAAGTCTTCTCATTGTCACTTTAATATTAAGTTTAACTGAAAGTCTTATTCTGAGTATGGATTGCCATTATGTTACTGACAGTAAGTACTCATATTTCCACAGCATTTTTGAGATTGATAAAATACTTTCCTATATATAGCTTTGTGAGGTAGGTGATGCAATTATTATTGTTCTCATCCTATAAATGCAGAAACTGAGAATCAGTGAAGTTAAGCAGCTTGCCTTAGGTTCCACCATTATTATGTACTGGATCTAACAGCAACTTTTTCTCAGGTGTGTGATTTTTCTCAGACTCTCAAAAATGGCATGCTCAAGAGAATGAAATGGTGATTACTGCAAAGTTCTAGTCAGTTAATTGTGTTGCTGTAATCATAGCTTTACACTGCAATAGATAAGTGTAAGCAGAGGTCAGCTTTTCTATTTCTGAATTCAATTCAGAGCATCTCTCTGTATGATATAGATTCACAGTCATGTTCAACAAAGAGTACATATCATAATTAATGTCACAGGGAACATCTTTTATACAAATAGGAATTAGAAGTAGTGACATATGTGCTTATTTGATTAACATATTGTCAGTCTCAATCTATCATTTCACAAATATTTGTAATGTGTTTATTTATGCAGTAGTTTGGTATACATATTATTGGATAGCTACATATTTGAAATAAGGACTGCGTCTTGACTATAACTTAGTATGGAATATATATTATATATATTCATTTGATTTATTATATATGTGTATATGTATACATATATCATATGTGTGTGTTCACATATCATGTGCATATGTATATGTATGTATGCATGTGTGTATGTATGTATGTTGGAAGATATTGGTTCAATGTCTAATTTTTCTGATCTATGTTATTTCATTGGACTTGACCTATTTACACCTCAGTATCCTTATCTATAAAATTTGAACAATATTTTAAGCAATATCTATGGGCTCTCTCATGTCTACATACTATGATCTTGATAGTTAAGTAATTTTATGTATATTCATACATATATGTGTGTATAAATAGAGTATATGTGTGCATATATACATACAGGAACCTATGTGTATATATCTTGGCATGTGTGATATATGCACATATATGTATGTGTTCACATACATATATAAGTTCACATGTACACATATGGATTCCAAGAGATATATGTGCATACACACATATATGTATGTATGTGTCTGTGAGTGTGTATGTCTCTGTGTGTGTGAGTATATGTGTGGGGAGGAGTAATAAAGAGAGAGATAGAGAGAGAATTTGGGAAACTAAAGAAATCCAAGTAGAACCATTACTAGGAATTTTGTCTGAAAAGGTGCCTAAGTTGAGATGCTATGAAAGGCACTTCACAAAAGAGAAATCAGCTTCCTTTGCAGGGAAGAATCTATATCAGATGTGTACTAGTGGGATGAAGGAAAAATGCTATTAAGTAGCTTCCTATTTAAGTAGTTAGTGGTGTAAATTAGGTGCCAAATTTAGTTGTTTCCTATGCTGCTGAAGTGAAATGGTGTCACCACCTCAAAATTTTAGGACACAGGAATAAAAACAGGATTGCACCACCTTAGTTAACGTTTAGTGATCATTCCACAATGATCCCACAATAATTTGTCAGGGTAGATAAAATATTTTTAATCGTAAGTGCTGGCATTTATAGAGTTCTTTAAGGTTGGTGAAGTGTTTTCTATATGTTGACATTTTATTTTCCTAACAACCTTATGAGGTAGGTATTGTTATCGTCATCATCATTTTGTAGATGAGGAAATTGAGACTGGGAGAAGTTTAAGTGACTTACCCAAGACCACCTAGCTAGGGAATATCTGAGGCAGATTTCAAACTCAGGAATTCCTAACTAATAGTTCTGTGATTTATCACCTACACACACAGCTGCCTCTTAAAGTTATGAACAATCATATTCGAATTTCAATTGGTGTTATAATATATTTATTTGCTTTTCTGGCTACTTAATTATGGATTTATTTCAAATAATTTATATCTCTTTTTCCAATCACCTACTACCTACAATCTGAACTTCCAATCGTGCTTTGTGATGACTGAAGACAGAAAGCACTTTTAGTGGATGTAACACTGATGAGGTATGATCTCATTTCCTCCAAGTAGAGCTTATTGAGACACCTCTGATCTGCTTTAGACAGACACTTTAATATCTACTTCATCCATGATATGGTTTTCAATTATGGTATTTCATAATTTTTATTATGGTTTTCAAAGTAAGATCTGAGGGCATACTATTTAAGGCACTCTAACTCAATGTAATTTTCAACATTGTTGGGAAGGTATTGAGTTTTAAGTTAGTCTTTTTCTATGAGATGGCTGAAATAAAGATTGAGAAAAAGAAAAAGGTAAAATAGTCAGTTTGGCTGTCGTTAGCAGTTAAGTATTTTGTTGCCCAATTGACTGAGTCACACCGTTGAAGATGGTCAAAAAGGTTTAGTCACTCATGTGCTGGTCCGATTTGGTGATTTTATGTAGTGTCACGTATAGTGCATTGAAAATTATTAATTGCTAAAAAAAATCAGTTTTTCTTAAATTTCATGTTTGCTCGTATTAAGAAGATAAGCTGTGTTTTACATATCTAATTATATGAAAGTGTATACATCAATCTGACTGGAAAAGAAATAATAGTTGACATTTATGTATTATTGAAAATTTACAAAACATCATATATTGGTTTCATAAAATGTCCCAAAACCATGGGAAGTAGGAACTATCAGTATTATTATCACTGATTTGCAGAAACTAACAAGTTTCAGAAGTGGGTTTTGAATCTAGATGTTCCTGATTCAAAGCTGAATGCTATCCACATTGCTGCAGTAAACAAATCCCTTATGAGACTTTTCATTTAGGAATGTAGCCTGACGTTGGAGGAGCCAAGGTCATACAGACTAGGTGGACTGAATGTGTATAGGCACACATGAGAATTCCTGGGTTTCCAGTTCCTGTGGCCTTAAAGAGATTCCTACTTTTTGGAGTGTGTATTCTTTAGCAACATGGATAATATAGAAGTGTATTTTGCATGAATTCACATGTATAATTCATATAAAATCACTTGCTCTTTTAAGGTGGGAGGGGCCACAAGGGGGTATAGAAAACGAAACTTAAAATTTTTAAAAATGATTGTTGAAAACATTTTGTGTATAATTGGAAAACATTTATATGTATGTATATACACACATATATACATATTGTATGTGCATATGTATATATATGCTTGTGTACGTGTGTATATAATGAATGAATATGAAATGAAAGAGGAGAACCAATGGGTGTAGGAGGGCATGTGTGAAAGTAGAAACCAGTCTCCTTTCCTCATTTCTATCAAGGGATAGAAGGAGAGGGAGGATGGGAGACAATTAAGAAATCAAAGTTTTAAAAATGAATGCTAAAAATTGTGAATTCTGCACCCAGAGACCACGGAGTATTGGAGCGAGGGAGATTTCTGCTCCGGAGAGATCTGCGGACCTCTCGTGGGGGGGTCCTTCCCGCCACGGACTGGGCGCCGGGATGGGGAGCAGAGTGCGGCCCTGCCGCGGCCGCAACACTGAGGGGAGGAGATCCAAGAGGGCTACGGGGACGGGATCTCCAGCGGCCACGCGGGTCCCCCCACACACAGAGGGACCTGCAAACCTCTCGCAAAAGGTCCCTTGTGCTGCAGATGCGGAGCCCAGCCCGGACCTGCGGCAGCGGCGGCCGTCTGGGGCTCCGAGAGGCACAGATCTGAGAGGGCTCTGGAGGCTGGATCTTCAGCGGCGGCATGGTCTCCCCACCAACAGGTGACTGACGGGGTTGGGTGACAGAGTCTCTTTGGCAGGTTGAGAGGGGAGTGGGGTGCCCCCATGGCTCGGGCCCCCCCGGGAGGTGGGGGCTGAGAGGCAGCTGCGGACGGGGGCTCCCCAAACGGGCAGGAGCCTGGATCCATTGTGGAAGGTCTGTGCATAAACCCTCAGAGGGAACTATGCCTGAGAGGAGGCCCTGTCCCTGACCACCTGAACTTAATTCTCACACTGAAAAGCAGCCCTGCCCCCACCAAAAATCCTAAGGCGGGAAGCAGAATTTGAATCTCAGTCCCCAAATGCTGGCTGGGAGGACCAGGAGGCGAGGTGGGTGTGAGGAGAACATTCAGAGGTCAGGCCACTGGTTGGAGAAAATGCCAAGAAAAGGGAAAAGAAATAAAACTATTGAAGGGTACTTTATCGGAGAAAAGACACGTCCTCCCTTCCTTTCTGATGGGGAGGAACAATGCTTGCCATCAGGCAAAGACACTGAAATCGAGGATTCTGTGTCCCAGCCCACCCAATGTTTTTGCAAGTATCCAGGAAAATAAGATATACAGGCAGTAATGGGGTATAGAAATTGATCTCGTCCTACAAGAAAATAGAAGAAAATGGGGATAAGAGAAGGGAGGATGATAGAAAGGTGACAGATTGAGGAAAGGGGTAATCAGAATACACACTGTCTTGGGGTGGTGGAGGGCAGAGATGGGGAGAATATTTGTGGAAGTGTATATTGACAACTAAAAATTAATTAATTAGGGAAAGAAAAAAAAACAAAACAAAATTTTCTGTAGCCGTGAAAAAGAATACAGGGTTTCCCTGGTCCAGCTCAGTCCAGTATTTGTGTGTATGTATGTGTGTGTGTGTGCATGTAAATATTTGTGTGAGAGAGAGAGACATAAACAGAAATACAGACACACATATACATGCACACACACGCACGCACACACATACGCACACACATAGAATCTGGAGGAGTGAGGTTGGGTGCCAAGGTGCGTAGGCTGATATTAATCTTAAATTCTTTCCTTTTCCCCTGTAATAATTATCTTTTGTGGAGACCGTTCAGTTTTCCTTTTCTTATTATTTATTAGTTGCATTTAGGTTGTCTTATCTGATGTATTTGTGGTTGTAGAAGCAGAACTGGACTCCAGTTTTCCTGCTATTCCACAATATATCCATCCTCATTCTTATTAACCATTTTATCCCCTTCTAAAAGATCATGAATACAATAATTGGTTCAATAATGAATATTACATTTTTTTTTAAGAAATCCAGATCAGAAGACTTCCCATTACTTATTATCTTTTCAACTTTGGATAGGTTTTTTGACCTGTCTCATCCTTAATTTCTTGCATGCAAAAAGAAAGTTACACTCAATAATCTATTCCAACATTCTTCCCTTCTCCAAATTTTATGATTCTTCTGGAAAATGGAGATAATAATGTATTATCAACCTCAGCGGTTTATTGTAAGGTAAGTGCAATGTAAGTCTTACAAACTATAGAAATGGGAGCCATTATTATTATTATAGTCATAATATCACAAATTGGCATAGCTCAAGGCCCATAGCAAGGATTTGTTAAGTGTTCTTTGTTTATTTCTCTCTCTGCTGAACATTGAAAGCAACCTATATCTTTTTCACTTATATGGACCATTAGTCAAAATTCTTTTAATATAATTTGGATAAGAATTTTACAGAAAGTCTATTTGTCACAGAATTGGTGCTTCTTCCTGCTACTGAAACTCCATCCTGAAGAAATCAAATGCCTCACAGAGATACTCCCTGGAATCTAAGTATTTAACAGAGAAGTTCAGAATTTGATATCCACACATATTAATAAATATTTGCAGGGCACTTGGTGGTGCAGTAGATAGAGCACCAGTGCAGGAATCAGGAGGACCTGAGTTCAAATATCACCTCAGACACTTGACACTCACTAGCGGTGCGACCTTGAGCAAGTCACTTAACCCCAATTGCTTCATCCTGGGTCATCTCCAGTCATCCTGATGAATATCTGGACACTGGATTCAGATGGCTCTGGAGGAGAAGTGAGACTGGTGACCTGCGCAGCCCTCCCTCACTCAAAACAAAGTCAAGTGCAAGTCATGCCATTATTTCTCTGATGGCATGGTCTTCTTGGGCAATGAAGGATGATGAAGGTCATAGTTTCCTTCATTATCTCTTTTGCTTAGATCTAGTTTACTTTTGCATAGTCTGAGACTAGGATTGCTACCCCTGCTTGTTTTTGTTTCTTTTTTTTTTTTACTTCAGTTGAAGCATAATATATTCTACTTCAGCCTTTTACTTTTACCCTCTGCATCCCTCTGTTTCATATGTGTTTCATGTAAACAGGATATTACAGGATTATGGTTTTCAATCTATTTTTAATTAATCCTCTCTTCTGTTATCTATCTCTGTTTTATGAGAGAGTTAATCTCTATTGTTGGTATACAGCTTCTAGTTCAAGGAACCAGAGATCACAGCACACAAATCCAGCAAGTAGGACCTAGCTCCCAGAAAAAGAAAAATGGAATAGAGCCCTCAGGGCCCCAAAAGCTTAGATCTACTTTAAAATGCAGGAAAAAGGCAATCACCATGAGCAAGAAGGAAATTAGAAAATCAAAAACCATAGAATATCACTACAGAGTCAAGAAAGATCAAAATATAAATTCAGAAAAGCACAACATTGACACTATAACCACATATGTAATCTCAAAAAGTAATAGGAACTCATTTCAAACCCAAAGAGCATTCTTGGAATGTCAGGTCTAGAAGCCTAAGGGCTACCCGAGTCTTACCTTACCTGTCGCAGGTCTTCAGTTGGCCAAACCGGATAAACGTATGACAGAAGAGACTTTCCAGAGTTGAACAAGGGTTAGGCTTTATTCAGGGTCTTGGTTACATGTGCAGGGGGAATTCTTCCTCAGGAGAGAGAAATCCTCTTCCCAAGGAGGCAAAGATCTTACAGTAAGAGAATGGAAGCGGGAGTGGGAGAGGGAAGAGGGAAGAGGGGAGAGGGAAGAGGGGATTCTGTCTTCTAAGGGCCCCTCAGCGCTGAGTGCCTTCAGGCTTTCCTGACCCTACTTAAGCTCTCCCGCCACATAGTTTGCACCTGAATACCGTGCCTGTTCTCAGCCCTTAGACAACAATAGGTGTGCTCAGACTATGGATTAATCTCGAGGGTGGGGATGCTCTCCCCAGCAAGTTTCCCACAGGGAAGAGGCAGAAATGCATGAGATAGCCCGGGTCTCACACCTCAATTCCCAGCTGTTCCCTGGGGGGTCTCATGGGAATTCTAAGGTTTAGAAGTCCTCACCTTTACCTGCCCGAGACTGTCCACTGAGCTTACACCCCCAACATTGGAAGAGCTCAAAGAGAATTTTAAAAGTCAAATTAGAGAGGTAGAAGAAAAACTGAGCAATGATTTTAAAAATACAACTAGTTCTCTTAAAAAATAAAATTGGCTAAATGGATAAGTATATGCAAAACCTAATTGGAGAAAATAACTCTTTAAAAGAAAAAATTGGGCAAATGGAAAAGGATGTACAAAAGTGAACTGAAAAACACAATTCATTGAATATTGCAATTGGATAAGTAGAAACTACTGACTGAGCATCAAGAATTAGTCAAACAAAATCTAAAGAATGAAAAAAGAAAAGAAAACATAAAGCATCTCAATGGAAAAAAAAAACTGACCTGAAAAATAGATGCATGAGAGAAACTCTAAGAATGATAGGTCTGCTGCAAAACTATGGTGAAACAAAGAGTCTGGAATGCACTTTCCAAGAAATCATTAAGAAAAAATGCCCAGACGTCTGAGATCCAGAGGGCAAAATGGTCATTGAAAGAATCCACCAATCACCTCCTGAAAGAGATCCCAAATTGAAAACATCAAGGAATAATGTTGCCGGATTCCAAGGAGAAAATACTGCAAGAAGGCAGAAAGAAGTAATGCAAATATTGAGGAACTACAGTCTGGATCACACAGGACCTCATAGTTGCTAAATTAAAAGATCAGGGATTTGATTACAATATTCCTTAAGGCAAAGGAGCTTGGACTACAATAAAGAATCAATTACTGAGCAAAACTGAGCATAAATATTCAGGCAAACAGATGAACATAAAGTGAAATTAGGGATTTCCTGATCATCCTAAAGAAAAGGCTGGAGGTCATAGAAAATTTATCTTCATATAAAAAACTCAAGAGAAGCATAAAAAGGTAAAGAGGTAAAGTAAAAAGTAAAAAAAAAAAAAAAAAAAAAAAAACCTTGTTATTCAATTTGGGCAAACTGTTTACATCCCTCTGTGGCAGGATGATGCTTGTTAATCTTGAGAATTGCATATTTATTATGATATTAAAAAGGGTATACATAGATAGAGGATATGAGTATAAATTAACTGGTGTGATGATAAAAAAAAAAAAAAAACAAGCTGTGCAAATGGGAGAAGAGAAGAGGGGGAAAAGGGGTAAATTACAGCACATGAAGAGACACAGAACCATACTATCATAGAGGGAAAGAAAGGAGTGAGATGAACATTGTTTGAGTTTTATTCTCTTTGAGTTTGGCTCAAGATGGGAATAACATAGTAAGCAAAGTACAAAAACTAAACTGTCCTACACGTAGTAGGAGAAAGGGGAAATAAAAGGATAAGGTAGTTAGAAGGGAGAGGAGAAATACTAATGGGAAAAGGAAAGAAAAGTGAGAGGGTCTGATAAAAGGGAGGGAAGACTGAGGGAGGTGGTGGTCAAAAGTATAAATATTTTGAGGAAAGTAAAGAACAAGGGAAAAATAAAAGCATAAACAAGGAGGGAAATAGGATGGAGAGAAAGACACAGATACTAAACATAAATGTGAAGGAGAAAGAGATTAATTCTCTCATAAAACAGAGATAGATGACAGAATAGATTAAAAACCATAATCTTATAATATCTTGTTTACATGAAACACATATGAAACAGAGGGATGCATAGAGGGTAAAAGTAAAAGGCTGAAGTAAAATATACTATGCTTCAACTGACATAAAAAAAAGAAACAAAAACAAACAGGGATAGCAATCCTAGTCTCAGACAATGCAAAAGTAAACTAGATCTAAGCAAAAGACATAATGAAGGAAACTATATTCTGCTAAAAGGATCCCACAGACAATGAAGCAATATCAATATTAAACCTATATGTGCCACGTGGTATAGTATACAAATTCTTAGAGGAGAAGTTATGGGGGTTACAGGAATAAATATAAAGTAAAACGATCCTAGTGGGGAACCTCAACCTCAAAATAAGCAAGAAAGAACTTAAGGCAGTGAATAGAATTCTGAAAAAAGCGTGATATGATAGACTTATGGAGAAAATTGAATGGGGATAGAAAGGAATATTCCTTTTTTTTCATTTGTATAGGGTTAAAAACATCACAGTCCATTGGAGAAATGCAAAAATCATTAGAGCATCCTCTTTAGGTCACAAAGCAGAAAAGAGTTACATGTAATAAAGGGCCAAGGAAAGACAGATCAAAAATTACTTGGCAACTAAATAATCTCATCCTAAGGAACGGGTGGATCAAACAACAAATCACAGAAACAATAACTTAATGAAAGAGAGTGACAATAACAAGACAGCATACCAAATGTTTTGAGATGCAAGAAAAGCAATCCTTAGGGAAATTTTTATATCTCTGAATGCTTACATGAATAAAATAGAGAAAGAGGAGATCAATAATGTGGGCATGCAACCGAAAAAAAGAGTGAAAATACAAAGTGAAAATCACGAACTAAATACCAAATTAGAAATACTGAGAACCAAAGGAGAGATTCATAAAATTTAAATTAGAAAACTATTGAACAATTAATAAAGCTAAGAATTGGCTTTATGAAAAAAAGAAACGTGATAAAACTTTGGTCAAGTTGATTTAAAAAAAAAGAAGGAAAACAAATTACTAGTTTAAAAAATGAAAAAGGCGAATTCACCTCCAATGAAGAGTAAATTAAAACAGTAATTAGAAATTAATTTGCACAACTGTATAGCGATAAATTTGACAATCTTAGTGAAAAGGATGAATATTTACAAAAAAATTTCTGCATTTCCCAGATTAACAGAAGAGGAAACAAAATAATTAAATAATCCACTCTCAGAAAAAATAAAAAAATAAAGAGTACAAGCTATCAAGGACCTCCCTAGGAAAATGTTTCCAAGACAAGATGGATTTATATATAGATACAAATGCTATCAAACATTTAAAGAACAGTTAATTTCAATACTATATAGACTATTGGGGAAAATTGGCAAAGGGGTCCTACCAAATTCTTTTTATGATACAAATATGGTGCTGATATCTAACCTGGGAAGATTCAAAACAGAAGAAAGTTATAGACAAATTTTTCTAACAATTATAAGTGTAAAAGATTTTAAATAAGATATTAACAAAAAGATTACATCAATTTGTCATGAGAACAATACACTTTAATCAGGTAGTTTTTGGGAAAACTATAAGCATAATTGATTATATCAACAAGAAAACCAACACAAACCATATGATTATCTCAGTAGATGTAGAAAAAGTTTTTGACAAAATATAACTCCCATTCCTACTAAAAATGCTAGAAAGAATAGGAATGAAAGGAGCGTCCCTTAAATTAATAAGCAGCATCTTCCTAAAACCATCAGTAAGCATTTTATGTAATGAGGTTAAGTTAGATGCATTCCCAATTAGATCAGGGGTGAAACAAGGATATCCATTATCACCACTGTTATTCAATATAGTACTAGAATTGTTAGCTTTAGCAATGAGAAGAAAAAGAAATTGAAGGAATTAGAATAGGCAAAGAAGAAACTAAGTTATCAGTCTTTGCAGATGACATGATGAGAAACTTAGAGAATCAGGTAGAAAAAGTACTTGAAATAGTAAACAACTTCAGCAAAGTTCCAGGATATAAAATCAACCTACATAAATTGCCTGCATTTCTATATATTACTAACAAAGGCCAACAACAAATAACAGAAAGAGAAATCCCATATGAGGTTACTGTAGACACTATAAAATATTTGGGAGTCTATCTGCCAAAACAAACCCAAGGACTATATGAACACAATTATAAAACACTTTAAGCACAAATAAAGTCAGTTCTAAGTAATTGGAAAAAAAAATATCTGTTGCTTGTGGATAGGCTAAGATAATATCATAAAAATGACAATCCTACTTCAAGTACTTATTCAGTGCCAATTAAACTATTCAAAATATTTTCTAGAGGTAGAAAAGATAACATCAAAAGTCATCTGTAAAAACAAAAGGTACAGAATATCGAGGGAATTAATGAAAAGGAACGATAGGGATGGTGGTCTTAAATTGTATTATAAATCGGCAGTCATCATAACTGTTTAATACTTGTTAAGAAATAGAGGGGTAGATCATTGGAATACGTTAGGTACACAAGACACAGTAGTCAAAGACTACAGCAGTCTCCAGTTTGATAAGCCCAGGGACACCAGCTTCTGGGATAAGTACTCAGAATTTAACAAAGCCTGCTGAGAAAATTGGAAAACAGTGTGATGAAAACTGGGTATAGATCAATGCCTGACACCGTAATATCAGAATAAAGGTGAAGCAGGTACAGGATCTAGGCACAAAGGTTGATACTATAACTAAATTAGGAGAGCACGTGATAGTTTATTTGTCATATTTATGGAGAATGGAGGAATGTATGACTAAACAAGAGATGGAGAACATTATGAAATGCAAAATGAATAACTTTGATTACATTAAATTGACAAGTTTTTGCACAAACAAAGTCAATACCAAAATTAAGAGGGGAAGCAGAAAACCGGGAAAGAATATTTATAGGCAGTATTTATGCCTTATTTCTAAACTATATAGAGACTAAGACAAGCTCATAAGAGTACACGTCATTCCTCAATTGATAAATGGTCAAAAGATAAGAAGAGGCAGTTTTTAGAGGAAGAAATTAAAGCTATCTATAGTCACATGATAAAATTCTCTATATCACTGTTGATTACAGAGATGCCAATCAAAGCAATCAGGAGAAGAATATCTTAAAAAAGCAGAACTGACCAGATGGAAAAGGAGGTCCAAAAGCTCACTGAAGATAACAGTTCCTCAAAGATTATAATGGAGCCCATGGAAGCTAATGAATTTATGAAAAACCAAGAAATTATAGAACAAAACCAAAGGAATGAAAGAAAAGCTTACAATGTGAACTATCTCATTGGAGAAACAATTGACCTAGAAAATAAATCCAGGACAGACAATTTAAAAATTATTGGACAATCTGAAAGTCATGATCAAAAAGAGATTTTACATATCATCTTGCAAGTAATTATCAAGGAAAACTGTCCTGATGATCTAGAACAAGAGGATTATAATAGATATTGAAAGAATCCACTGCTTTCCTCCTGAAAGAGGTCTCAAAATAAAAACTCCTGGGAATGTCATCACCAAATTTCGGAGCTCCCAAGTCAAGGAGAAAATATTGCCAGCAGCCATAAAGAAACAATTTGAATATTGTGGAAATATAATCAAGATAATGCAAGATCTAGCAGTTTCTACATTAAGGGATATGAGGGATTGGAATATGATATTCCACATGTCAAAGGAGATAGGACTATAACCAAGAATCACCTACCTAGAATAAATGAGTATAGTACTTCAGAGGAAAAAATGGTCATTCAATGAAATAAAAGTTTTTCAAGCATTCTTGCTAAAATGAACAGAAATGAATAGAAAATTTGATTCAAACACAAGAATAAAAAGAAGCATGAAAATGTAAACAGGAAAAAGTAATCATGAGACTTACTAAAGTTGAAGTGTTTACATTCCTACAGAACATATCATATTTCTAACTCTTGAGATTTTTCTCATTATTGGGACAGTTAGAGGGATTACATTCATATAGACAGAGGGCACAGGGTGAGTTGCATATGAAGGGATGATAGCTAAAAACATAAAAGTAAAGAGTGATAGAGGAATATATTAGGACGAGAAAGGGAGAAATAGAAGGGGGTAAATTAACTCTCACATGAAGGAAGCAAGAAAAAGCTTTTTCAACAGAGGGGAAGAGGGGTGAGCTGAGGGGGAAAGAATGAATCTTACTTTCATCACATTTGGCTTAGGGAGGGAATAACGTGCACACTCAATTTGGTATGAAAATCTATGTTATGCCGCAGGAAAATAGCGGGGGAAGAGGATGAGTGGGGTGGGGAGATGATAGAAGTGAGGGCGAATCAGGGTAATTAGAAGTGAACACTTTTGAGGAGAGACAGAATCAGAAAACAAGATTAAAATAAATAAGGGGGGCAGGAGAGGATGGAAGGAAATATATTTAGTTATGGAATTGTTTTGCATGACTACACATGTACAACCTATACAGAATTGTGTAGTGGAGATCAGCGGGGAAGCATGAAGACATTGAAGTTGGCACTCAAAGTTTTAAAAATGAATGAAAAAAATTATTTTATAAGTAACTTGAAAATAAGACATACGGCAATGGGGTAAAGAAATCTATCTTGTTGTACTGGAAAATAAAGGAGAAGGCGATAAGAGAAGGGAGGGATAGGGCAGCATGGGGGAAGGAGTAATCAGAACTCACGATGTCTTGGCAGAGGGAAGAGATAGGGACAAAACCTGCAACTCAAAATCTTGTGGAAGTGATTGCTGATATTTTTTAATCAATTATTTTTTTAAAAGAACATACTCATGAATAATGGCTAACTGATTTCCCAATTATTTCCCCAGTGAGGACATTGGTCAGAATTTGGTTTTTCATCATAATATACACTTCGTATTTAAATGGAAAGAAGAGCAATTTCATATCTTCTATTATGTCTTCTCCAGGGCTATTTCCATGGTCTGTTTATTTTATTACAATTATTAGCTTTTTATAAGCTACTACTCTCCATGAATTAACCTCACTTACAAAATTACTTGTATAAAAGGAAGATCAGCCATTAGACCTGAAAACTGGAAGGAAAAAACACAACCTTGTTAAAAAGATAAACTACACTTGTCCTAAACCAAAATTGCATTCTATTTCAACTACTGAGTATTTTTCCATTTTTCCATTTTTAAGCAACGAGAAAGTATTTTATTTGTAAGCTTCTATAACTTTCTGTGAAGGCAACTATAATTATTTGATATAATGGAGTTATTCCCTTCTCCCTTAATCTGATTCTTTAATCTGGAGGTGAGATAATGACTCATTCATATCAGAAGGAAAAAATCAGCTTCATCCTCCCTTTGAATACACTGTGCTTATGTGCCCTTTTGAGTCTCAACAAGAGAAATGTGGGAGAAAATATAAAGCACTAATTGAATTGTAGTGCAGTAATAAAAGGAGTTTTTAGGCTAACCACTCAGAAATGTTTAGCAACACCTTGCTATAAAAGTAAGAGGCAGAATTATAAGCCTTTAGATAATTTCAAACAGATAGAAAAGAACACCAGATAATACATGTGTTCACAGAAATAAATTTAAAAAATCCTACAGAAAGCATTCATTAGTCACCTACAATGTTTTGAGCAAATTTTAACAGATTTTTTTTTTCAAATTATAAAACTCAGGTTTGGAAAATTGCTATAATAAGATGTGAGTGTCAGTGTGTGTGTTTATGGTGGAATGTTATTTATTAGTTGCTGCCGTTCATTCTTGAAAAATACCAAAATGGCATCACTATGTTGGAGTAAAATTTCAGTGCGGCCAATTGTCTCTGATCAGACCAATATGAACTCAGAATGCTCTACTGCAGGTCAGACACCAATACTACATGTGAACATTTGGGATGGATTCTCTAAATTTGTACATCTTGCATTTGCATGTTTCAATTTTGATTTGCTCATAGAACACAGGTCCTTCTCTGAAGAGGGCACACCAAGCTGGGCCGTCCTGTACAAGTTTCCCCCATATCACACAATCAATTTCAAAGTTCTTAAGAGAGACCTTGAGAGGGTACACTTTGCTAAAGAAGTAGATGTACACATAACCAAACATTTGGGAGGCTCCAAAGGAAAATATGGGAGAGAAGAACTATTTGACTATCAAACTGAAGATTTACAGAGTTGTGCTCATATCATTGTTACGTGCTGTGAAACCTGGACAGCGTACCAGCACCATGCCAGGGAATTGAACTTCCATAAAATTGTTTTAGGAAGATTCTGAAGATCACCTGGCAGAATAAGATATCAGACACTGAGGTCCTTACTTGAACTCAAGTACCAACATTCAATCTGCTTCAGAGAGCAGGACGCTGATGGGCCAGGCAATTTGTTTGAATGGAATGTCATTAGAAGCAAGGTGAGATACAGTGTTAAAAGGCCAAAAAGGAAATTCACAATTAATAAAATCACTCACATAGCTGAGTTTTTGCTTACTCTCTTTGCCAGGTTCTGTGATAGTCTAGTGGGAATACTCTGGAGCACGGGTGAGGAACCTGAGGCTGGAGGTCAAAGATGGCTCTCTAGGTCCTCAAGGTTTTGACTTTTGTATCTGAACTTCACAGAACAAATCCCCTTAATAAAAGGATTTGTTCTATAAAATTAGAACCCAGTCAAAAGGATGCACTCAAGGACCTACAAGGTGACATATGGCCTCAAGGCCACAGGTTGCCCACCCCTGCTCTGGAATATAAACCAAAATTGAGAGAAATATGAAAAACTATCTTAATCATTTCACGATTCCATTTTCCCCATGTAATGAATGACTCTCCCCACACTGAATCTCCAAATGCAAATAATTAGAGATTAGAAATGCAAATAGCTTTCTGTTATCAGCTATGGGACATTCTTAGAATCAAGTAACAGAAAATACAGAAACTAAACTAGAAGCTCCAATAATATGACAAATTGGAATAATTTATTACTCTTTCCTTCCTTTATGCCCTGGCTCCTCATTGGTTTGAGGGATAGGAGATAGAAAGAAAAGCGACTAGACAGGTAAAATTAATGGAATCTTTCCCTAGGAAAATACTCTGGAGCAATAAAAGGAGAAAGGGGCTGTGAATGGATATATACTTGCTCTCTTCAATTGAAGCTGCTAAAGTGTTTCATCTTCAAATAGTTCCATGTGTCTCTTCCATGCTTCCCACTTTCCTTTTCTGTTTCATGTCCTCTCTTGTTATGCACTGGCTTTCATTTACTCTCATCTACTCACTTCAATTCATGCTCTGCAGAGAGATTTCAGTTGAAGCTTGGTATTCATCTGCTTTTTATTGTTAGTGGGGTTGGGTGAGGGGAGAAAGATTCCTGTCCAATATTCTCTGTCATGCTTGAAAGGAGAAATATAGTCCTGAAGCAGTCTTTATTCCTCATTCTCTGCTTTTCCACCCCACCAAGTAGGAATCTCTTTAAGGCCACAGGAACTGGAAACCCAGGAATTCTCATGTGTGCCTATACACATTCAGTCCACCTAGTCTGTATGACCTTGGCTCCTCCAACGTCAGGCTACATTCCTAAATGAAAAGTCTCATAAGGGATTTGTTTACTGCAACAATGTGGATAGCATTCAGCTTTGAATCAGGAACATCTAGATTCAAAACCCACTTCTGAAACTTGTTAGTTTCTGCAAATCAGTGATAATAATACTGATAGTTCCTACTTCACCCTGGCTTGGTCCCCTCTAGCCGTTCTGTGATTTGTGGGTTCGGAGCTATGTGTATGTGCGTCTTTCTACTTCGCCATCTTGGCTCCGCCCCTAGGCCAATGATTTTAAATGATCTCTATTCAATCTATCTTCCTGTGCAGGAGTTTTGCTAATGAGATATTTCACAGTTTTTTTCTGCTTTTTTTCATTCTTTTAATTTTTTAATTTTTTGTTTCTTAATGTCTCATGGATTTATTTGATTCCATTTCCTGAATTCAAATTTTAAAGAATAATTTCCTTCAATGAATTTTTGTACCTTTTTTCAATTTGTGCAATCTTATTTTAAAAGTCAGTTTCTTTAGTATTTGTGCCTTTTTTAAAATCAATCTGTTCTTTGATTCTACATATTCTTCTTCCATGCTTTCCTTTATATACCTAGTTTTTCCTGTTACCACTCTGATTTTGAAAATCTGTTTTTTTAACTTCCAAGAATTCTTGTTTGCCCGGTGTTTAATTCACATTTTTCTTTGAGACTTTGTATCTATTTTGACTTCATTGTCTTCTGAATTTGTGTCTTGATGCTTCCTGTCACCAGAGTGTTTTTTTTTCCATTCTTACTGAATTGGATTTTATTGTTGTTTTCTTTTTTAAAGTTATTTATTTAAGTTTTCAACATTCATTTCCACAAAATTTGGGGTTCCAAATTTTCTCCCCATTTCTCCTCTCCTCCACCCGAAAACGCAGAGCATTCTAATTACCCCATCACCAATCTGCCCTCTCTTCTAACATCTCTCTCTTCCTTTATCCACATCTTCTCTTTTGTCCTGTAGGGCAAGATAACTTTCTATACCCCATTATCTGTATTTCTTATTTCGTAGTTGCAAGAGCAATACTCAACAGTTGTTCCTAAAACTTTGAGTTCCAACTTCTCCTTCTCTCTCCCTCCCCACCCATTCCCTTTGGGAAGGCCAGCAATTCACTATAGGCCATATCTGCACAGTTTTGCAAATGACTTCCATAATAGTAGTGTTGTGTAAGACTAACTATATTTCCCTCCATCCTATCCTGCCCCCCCATTTCCTCTATTCTCTCTTTTGATCCTGTCCTTCCCCAAGAGTGTTAACTTCTAATTGCTCCCTCCTCCCACTGCCCTCCTTTCCATCATACCCCCCACCCTGCTTATCACCTTCTTCCCCATTCTCCTGTATTGCAAGATAGGTTTTTATACCAAAATGAGTGTGCATTTTATTCCTTCCTTTAGTCGAATGTGATGAGATTAAGGTTCATGTTTTTTCTCTCACCTCCCCACTTTTCCCTCCATTGAAAAGTCATTTGCTTGCCTCTTTTATGGGAGATAATTTGCCCCATTCCATTTCTCCCTTTCTCCTCCCAATATATTTCTCTCTTACCCCTTAATTTCATTTTTTTAAAGGTATGATCCAATACTGTTCAATTCACCCTGTGCTCTCTGTCTCTGTCTCTCTCTGTCTCTGTCTCTCTCTTTCTCTCTCTCTCCCTCTATGTGTGTGTGTGTGTGTGTGTGTGTGTGTGTGTGTGTGTGTATGTGTGTGTGTAATCCCACTAACTACCCAGATACTGAAAAAAAGTTTTCAGGAGTTACAAATATTGTCTTTCCATGTAGGAATGTAAAGTTCAACTTTAGTAAGTCCCTTTTGATTTCTCTTTGCTTTTTACCTTTTCATGCTTCTCTTGATTCTTGTGTTTGAACCTCACAATTTCTTTTCAGCTCTGGTTTTTTCATCAAGAATGCTTGAAAGTCCTATATTTCACTGATTGGACATGTTTTCCCCTGAAGTATTATACTCAGTTTTGCTGGGTGGGTAATTCTTGGTTTTAGTCCTAGTTCCTTTGGCTTCTGGAATATAATATTCCATGCCCTCTGATTCCTTAATGTAGAAGCTTCTAGATCTTGTTTTATCCTGATTGTATTTCCACAATATTTGAATTGTTTCCTTCTAGCTGCTTGCAATATTTTCTCTTTGACCTGGGAACTCTGGAATTTGACCACAACGTCCTTAGGAGTTTCTCTTTTTGGATCTCTTTCAGGAGGTTATCAGTGGATTCTTTCAATATTTATTTTGCCCCCTGGTTCTAGAATATCAGGGCAGTTTTCCTTGATAATTTCATGAAAGATGATGTCTAGGCTCTTTTTTTGATCATAACTTTCAGATAGTCCCATAATTTTTAAATTGTCTCTCTTGGATCTATTTTCCAGGTCAGTTGTTTTTCCAATGAGATATTTCACATTACCTTCCATTTTTTCATTCTTTTGATTTTGTTTTTTGATTTCTTGATTTCTCATAAAGTCATTTGTCTCCATCTGTACCATTCTACTTTTGAAAGAACTGTTTTCTTCAGTGAGCTTTTGAACCTCCTTTTCCATCTGGCTAATTCTGCTTTTTGAAGCATTCTTCTCCTCATTGGCTTTTTGAACCTCTTTTGCCAATTGAGTTAGTGTATTTTTAAAAGTGTTACTTTCTTCAGCATTTTTTTTGTCTCCTCTAGTAAGGTGCTGACCTGCTTTTCATGCTTTTCTTTCATCTTTCTCATTTCTCTTCCCAGTTTTTCCTCCACCTCTTTTACTTGATTTTTAAAATCCTTTTTGATCTCTTCCGTGGCCTGATAACACTGAATATTTATTTTGGACGTTTGGAATCTAGAAGGCTTGACTTTTATGTCTTTCCGTGATGGTAAGCATTATTCTTCCTCATCTGAAAGGATGGGAGGAGGTATCGGTTGACCAAGAAGGTAACCTTCTACAGTCTTATTTCTTTCCCTTTTTGGGGCATTTTTCCAATCAGTTATTTCACTTTTGGGTCCTTTGTCAAGAGTAAGGTATACTCTGATAATCTGTAAGATCTCAGTTCCTCCAAGGTGACACAATCAAGCATATACACTGGTCTGGGATTTTTGTGCCCAGAATCTTAGCAGTTACCTCTCCACAGCCACCTGGTCTCCAGTTCTGCCAAGTCAGCACTAGGGGCCGATTTTCAGATAAGCTGAATGGGCAGGGCCGCCATTCAGTGTGAGATAAAGATCAGGTCCCTCAGAACCTCTACTCAGGGCTGAGGTAATTGTCAGCTCCTCAGTGCTACCAGGGCTTTTTACGATCCATCAGTGGATGCAGGTGGCTGTATGGGCTGATGTGTGGCCTCTGTGGCTGCTGCCTAAGGCCAGAGCTATGGGAAGGCCCTTCTCCCTTCCTGGCCAGCTGAAAAAAAACCCGTCACTGACCTTTGGCACCTGTAAGTTGAGGGATCTGCTGACTGCTGCTTCTGGGACTGGGGATTTCCTGCTAATGGACTGGAAATTCCATTCCCAATGTGTCCTCCTCCCAGAGCCACACCACACGGTATGGCCAAAGCTGGGCTGGGCTCCACTCCAGGTCCCATGCAACCAACGTTTCCCATGGGTCTTTCAGGTCACCCTGGGCTGGAAATCTCCTCCACTCTGTTGTTCTCCACGTCTGCTGCTCCAAAATTTGTTGAGAGTCCCTCTCTACAGGTATTTTATGCACTGTGTGGGGAGAGCCTCTGTATGTGTATCTTTCTACTCCTCCATCTTGGCTCTACCCCACCAGAGTAGTTTTATAAGCAAGTTCTTTTTTTGTTTGTTTTGTCATTTCCCCACTATTTTTCTTTATTTTAAACTTTCTATTAACGTTGGGGCTCTGTTGCTGATGTGGGGCAAAAAGAGAAACACTATTTCAGTCGTCATGATTTTTCACACAGCTGTTTTCAGAGCTATTCTAGGGATCTGGATGTTTTAAGTGTTTCAAAGCTGGCATGATCTCAGGAGATGTGTGGTCACTACTGGTCCTTACCCAGAAAGAATTCTGATCCCTTGAGATTCCAATTGATATTGCTCTTCAAAGTGTTTTCTCGTTTGGGCCTGATAGTGACATTCTTTCTTAGAGTCTCTTATCCCTTGGTGTCAAAAATGATAATTCCCATGGCTTCCCCTCCTTCTTAACTAAAAGTGTTCCTTTCTCTCCTTGAACTATAATACAGAAATGGTTAAATAGGCAATGGAGTTGCTAAACAGTGTGGTCATACATATGGAACTAACCGTTTGCCAGGTCCCCTTACCATCTCTGTCTTGAGAGATCTCAGAGTTGCTGCTGTTGCTTCTGTTGCCACCACGTGGTCTCACCACTGGTGTTTCATTTATAGGGGCCTTGGGTCAGCCTCTACTCTCATGTCATAAATCTTTGTTTCTGTCCTTCTAAATTGCTTTGGCCTAGAAGAATGTCTCATTCTGTCCTTTGTTGTGTCTGTCCCTAGAGAATTTGATTTGAGGCATTGTTTTAAAGTTATTTAGAGGGAAATACTGGAAGAGCACAACTGTTTGCTTTCTCTATTCTGCTATCTTGACTCTTCCCCCTGAAAGTTCTGATATCGATTTCATTCTACTTGTCTTATTACTTCTGCTTCAAGACACTCAAGATTCAGTTCCCATAATTTCTAACTTTTGGAGGAGGTAGAAGGTTTCAGTGAAAAAAGTTCTTGTACCTTTGTCTAAGACATAGACTGACTGCCTTTTGATACGGAACAAGTCATTAAAGACCTCAGGTTTTGTGTTTCTTCCCAACTCAGCAAGAGAGATAGCTAACTGTTGAGAAGGGCTCTAGAGAGAGAAGGGTGAATACTGAGGGATTTCAGCAACTCTTTAGTCTCAGTATGTAACTGAGTCCAGACATCTTTTCATAAGCCTAGGGCTACTCTCAGGTTTACAAAGGGCCTTAATAAGAATGTTTGAAAACAGTCTGAGAAATATCAAGAAGGCCTGAAACTCAGGCTTTGTCATCCAGAGCCAATCCCTTCAGTTGAGTTTAGGTCTGTTGAGCTAAGCTGTAGCACAGTGAAAAGTGTATGTTACCACTCTGTTCTGCACTACACTGTAATGGAACATTCCAGCACCTAAGATTTTTCCACATACATAACCCAGGACTGAGCTTTAATTGGATAATCTTGTCTCTGATTTACTCAAGTCAGAATCAGACCTGTGATAGTTTATTTTTTCCATTAAGTGCATAGTGTGAGGATGGGTATAATGATGGCTTTCTGGAATCTGTGTATCATCTTTCACAGTAAAATAAAAAAAATCTGATTGTTAATAATTCAAGCCATGGAATGAAAGACTTCAGTACCCTAGATCTCTTCCTAGAATGTAAGTGGCAGCAAAGAATACATTGCACTCAAATAGATCATATTAAGACCATTATGGCAGAACCAGTATTTTTGATGTAACTCCCCTTACCCTGACAAAATTTCATTCCCCTGTGAAACTTGATTGAATGTAGCTCCTCTTATGCAACTTTCTGATATAAGGGTCACGTGAAGTTCCAATTTTATGTAGTCAAGGCTTCTAAGACTTGGTCAGTACCCATGCCCACCAGATTGGCTATAACATGATAATTGACTGACCAGATGTCTTTTTGAAGGAGAAAAGGGGACACAAGTCCATAGAAACTAAAAGCCCTCAAATCTTTGTTTCATATCCCTGCTTTTTTTGGGGCAAAATAAACCTACCTTTTTGTTCAATATTCAATGACTTATAAGTGCCTCATTTCATCCCAACATAGAATGTGGATAAAATGGTGTTTAAGTTAGAATCCCTTCTGATACGACTATGAATCTGAATGTAAACTGATTCTTAATCTTTTGACTAATCTTAGTCTTTTGCATGGATCCTGCTAGTTAGAGAGGGGCACTAAAGAGTATTCATTTTCCATAGTTACATTAGTTTGTCTGCATCTATTACAAGGGTCAGCAAACTATAGCCTGAAAGCCAAATTCAGTCTGCTGACATTTTTTTTGAAGGATCTCAAACTAAAAGTGATTTCCACATTTGTACATATAATAAATCTTTATTTTAAAATGTAAAATCAATTCTTAACCCATCATTGCACAAATTCTATCCTCTGCTCATAGTTTGTATGAACTGTATTACTATGTACGCATAGTTTGTGTGTCCTGACCCCTGCAGTACATTCTCTCTCGAGTATTTCTGTAGTTGTGGGTTACAGACCAGAATGGGCCTCTAAGATTTTACATATTTTCATCCTGATTTCACACATGCTTCACAGGAGCAGGATTAAAAGAAGAGTCCATGAAAAAGAGAAGAAGAAAGTTGTAGAAGAAGGAGATGGCAAGACTTTCCCAAAGGCAGGACAGCAACTTGCCTTTCTGCTCCCTAAAATCCAAGCTTGGTTTTAAGATGAAACAATAGAAATCAATGAAAAGGGATCAAGCAGTAAAATTAAGACAAAATTATGTTTTTGGTTTGTTTTGTGTTTGTTTGAGTGACTGTGCAATTGATATAGTGTGAAGGGGAAAAAACTGCAGGTAAGAGATTTTGGTCATTGAGTATCTTACTTCAGTTGGGCACAACTGGCACTAATTTCTAAACATTTACCTTTGTTCGGTTAAAAACTGAATCTTTAAGAGAAGAGACAAGATGACTAAGTGGAAGCAGAAACTTGCTAGAGCTTTCCAGCCAAAACCTCAAAAAATCTGAAAAAATGGCTCTAAACAAATTCTAGAACAGCAGAAGCCACAAAATGACAGACTGAACCAAATTTCCAGCATAAGAAAATCTGGAAAGTAGACAGGAAGGTTCTCTCACACTGGTCTGGGAGTGGAGCACAGTTCTATGTTTGTTGAGTCAGGGGAGACAGAGTTGAGTCAGGTGTTAGGGGACTGAACCACTGGCAACAGCTGAAATTCACAGACCTCTCAACACACAGACGCCAGACAACTTTAAAGTTCAGTGGGAAGGGTCTGTCATTTAGCTGAGAGGGGAACTAGGTCCTTCCTCAGTCTTTGTCCCAGGGCAGTGGCAACCACTGTTGAAGCAGAGGCTGCTTCTATAGCCCCTCACTTAACAAAGAGCTCAAACGTCAAGTTTGGGTAAATAAGCAAATGAGGAAAAAACAGAATATAGATGTTTACTTTCTCGGAGAAGAGGTATTTTTTTTACATCACTGGTAATTAGGAAAATCAAAATAGACAACCAAAAGAAGATGACAAAGCCAAAGCTCATGAATTCAAAGCATTAAAGAAAAATGTGAATTGATCTCAGACCATATAAGAGCTCAAAAAGGATTTTGAAAATCAAGTAAGAGAAGAAGAGAAAAATCTGGAAGAGAAATGAGAGTAATGCAAGAAAATGATGAAAACAAGAGACAATAGCTTACTAAAGGAAATGCCACAAAATGCTAAAGAAAATAATATCTTTAAAATTAAAATTAGCCAAAACGACAAAAGTGATTCAAAAAACAATGAGGAATGCCTTAAAAAGCAGATTGAGGCAAATGGATAAAGAGGTTCAAAAGCTCATTGGAAAAGATAGTTGCTAAAAAATTAGAATGGAGCAAGTGGAAGCTAAGGGCTTTACAAGAAATCAAGAAATTATAATACAAAACTAAAATAATTTTAAAGATAGGAGATACTATAAAATATCTCATTGGAAGAAAAAAAAAAAACATCTGATCTGGAAAATGGATCCAGGAGAGATAATTTAAAAATTACTGCAGTACCTGAAAGGCAAGATTAAAAAAAAGAGCCCAGACATCATCTTTCGAGAAATTATCAAGGAAAACTGCCGTGCTATTCTAGAACCAGAGGATAAAATAGAAATGGGAAGAATCCAGCAATCACCTCCTGAAAAAGATACCAAAAGGAAAGGTCCTAGAAATATTGTAGACAAATTCCCGAATTCCTAGGTCAAGGAAAAAATATTTCAGTCAGCCAGAAAGGAACTAGGATTGAAACCAAGAATTACATAACCAGCAAAACTGAGTAGAGTACTTCAGGTGGAAAAATGGGATTTCAGTGAAATAGAGGATTTGCAAATATTCTTGTTGAAAAGACCAGAGTTGAATAAAAAAATCTGACCTTCAAATACAAGACTGAAGAGAAGTATGGAAAAGTAAATAGGAAAGAAAAACTAAAAGGGGCTTATTAAAGTTACACTGTTTATATCCCTACATGGAAAAATATTTGGAAGTCATGAGACTTTTCTCAGTTTTAGGGTAGTTAGAGGAAATAGAGTCTGACTTGTATTTGTGTACATATGTACACAAATACAAGTCAGACTCTATCTATCTATCTGTCTATATAGCTATCTATCTATCTATATCTATATCTATGTATATATCTATATCTATATAGATATAGATATATAGATATATAGATAGATATAGATATACAGACACATGTATATGTACAAATACAAGTCATACTCTGTTCATCTTCCAGCCTGGTGTGATAAACCATTCACATTGACCTTGCAGATTTTCTTGGGCTGGAAATTTGCTTCAGTCAGTCATTTTCTGGCTTCTGCTACTCTAGAATTTGCTTACAGTCAGTTTGTACAAGTTTTTTGAGAGGTTTACGGGGAGAGCTTGAGAAGTTCCCTGCTACTACTCCACCATCCTAGCTCTGCCTCTCCAGAGACAGAATACATATAACAAAGAATAACAATAATTTAGGCATACTAGTCAACAAAGAAAGAATTGTGTCCTTATGTACTATATTTTCCATCTATACTTCCCCACTTCTTTTTTTTAATTTAGTCATGTTATTTCCCTTCAGGGTATGACAATCACTTCTACATATCTCAGATTTTTATCCCCTTCCTACAACTCATAACCCCCTCCCTCCCCAGTCCCTTCCTGAGACGGTGTACAACCTTATATAAGTTCTACATATAAATTCCTATTAAATGAATGTGACATAAAAGAATAAAAATGAATGGGAGACATTATAAAATAAAACAAAGCAAACCATAATACAAAAGAATATGGTCTGTTTCTATCTGCGATCCAATTCTATAGTTCTTTCGCTGGATGTGGAAGGTGTTTTGCCTCAAGAGTCCATTGGAAATTATATAAGTCCAAGCATGACACTGAAGTAGTAAGTCTACCAGAAAAATTCCTCATACACGGTGGTTGTTGCAGTGTACAAAGTTCTCCTGGTGATTCAAAACCAGGGGAGGAGCCAAGATGGCCGAGTAGAAAGACACACATATGCTAGCTCCAAAACCCACAGCCCTTAAAATATCTGTAAAAAGGAACTCCCAACAAATTCTGGAGCAGCACAAGCCACAGAACAACAGAGCAGACAAGATTTCTGTTTAAGAGAGCCCTGAAAACCTTTCACAAAAGGTTTGTCGTGCCCCAGACCCAGAGCAGAGCTCAGCCCTCCCTTGGCTGTGAGGCACCAAGAGGAGTGGATACAAGCAGGCTTCAGGGAAAAAATCTCCAGCAGCCTCGCGGGTCCCTCCACCCACGGGCCCCAAAGGTTGGTGAGAGGGTCTTCTCAGCTTGCCGAGAGGGGAGTGGGGTACCCCATAACTCAGGCACCCTCGAGAGGCAGCAGCAGAGGCAGCAGCAAACAAGGGCTCCCCAAGCAGGCAGGAGCTTGGATCCATTGTTGAAGGTCTCTGTATAAACCCCCTGAGGGCACTGAGACCCAGAAGTGGCCCTGCCCCCACCTGAGCACCTGAACTTAATTTCACACTGAATAGCAGCCCCGCCCCCACCCAAAGCCCTGAGGCTGGGAAGCAGCGTGTGAATCTCAGACCCCAAGGCTGGCTGGGCAGATCTGGAGGCCAAGTGGGTGTGAAGAGAATTCTCAGAAGTCAAGTCACTGGCTGGGAAAATGCCCAGAAAAGGGAAAAAAAAAATAAGACTATAGAAGGTTGCTTTCTTGGTGAACACGTATTTCCTCCCTTCCTTTCTGATGAGGAAGAACAATGTTTACCACCACGGAAAGACACAGACGTCAAGGCTTCTGTATCCCAGCCCACCCAATGGGCTCAGGCCATGGAAGAGCTCAAAAAGGATTTTGAAAATCAAGTTAGAGAGGTGGGGGAAAAACTGGGAAGAAATATGAGAGAGATGAAAGAAAAGCATGAAAAGCAGGTCCACACTTTGCTGAAGGAGACCCAAAAAAATGCTGAAGAAAATAACACCTTGAAAAATAGGCTAATTCAACTGGCAAAAGAGGTTCAAAAAGCCAATGAGGAGAAGAATGCTTTCAAAAGCAGAATTAGCCAAATGGAAAAGGAGGTTCAAAAGCTCACTGAAGAAAATGATTCTTTCAAAATTGGAATGGTACAGATGGAGGCCAATGACTTTATGAGAAACCAAGAAATCAAAAAACAAAACCAAAAGAATGAAAAAATGGAAGATAATGTGAAATATCTCATTGGAAAAACAATTGTCCTGGAGAATAGATCCAGGGGAGACAAATTAAAAATTATGGGACTACCTGAAAGCCATGATCAAAAGAAGAGCCTAGACATCATCTTTCATAAAATTATCAAGGAAAACTGCCCTGAGATTCTAGAACAAGAGGGCAAAATAAGTATTCAAGGAATCCATAGATCACCACCTGAAAGAGATCCAAAAAGAGAAACTCCTAGGAACATTGTGGCCAAATTCCAGAGTTCCCAGGTCAAGGAGAAAATATTGCAAACAGTTAGAAAGAAACAATTCAAGTATTGTGGAAATACAATCAGGATAACACAAGACCTAGCAGCTTCTACATTAAGGGATCAAAGGGCGTGGAATATGATATTCCTGAAGTCAAAGGAACTCGGACTAAAACCAACAATCACCTAACCAGAAAAACTGAGTATAATGCTTCAGGGGGAAAATTGGTCTTTCAATGAAGTAGAGGACTTTCAGGCATTATTGATGAAAAGACCAGAGATGAAAAGAAAATTTGACTTTCAAACACAAGAATGAAGAGAAGCATGAAAAGGTGAACAGCAAAGAGAAATCAAAAGGGACTTACTAAAGTTGAACTGCTTACATTCCTGCATGGAAAGACAATATCTGTAATTCTTGAAACTTTTCAGTATCTGGGTACTGGGTGGAATTACACACACGCACATGCACACGCACACACACATAGAGACAGAGAGCACAGACTGAAATGAAGAGGATGGGATCATATCTCAAACAAAGGAAATCAAGCTGTGAGAGAGAAATATATTGGGAGGAGAAAGGGAGAAATGGAATGGGGTAAATCATCTCTTATAAAAGAGGCAAGCAAAAGACTTATTAGTGGAGGGAAAAAGAGGGGAGGTGAGAGAAAAATATGAAGTTTACTCTCATCGCATTCCACTAAAGGAAGGAATAAAATGCACATGCATTTTGGTATGAAAACCTATCTTACAATACAGGAAAGTGGGGGATAAGGGGATAAGCAGGGTGGGGGTGATGATAGAAGGGAGGGCATGGGAAGGAGGGAGCAATTTGAGGTCAACACTCATGGGGAGGGACAGGATCAAAAGAGAGAATAGAAGCAGTGGGTGGCAGGATAGGATGGAGGGAAATATAGTTAGTCTTATACAACACGACTATTAGGGAAGTCATTTGCAAAACTACACAGACATGGCCTATATTGAATTGCTTGCCTTCCAAAGGGAAGGGGTGGGGAGGGAGAGAGGAAGAGAAGTTGGAACTCAAAGTTTTAGGAACAACTCTAGAGTACTGTTCTTGCTACTAGAAAACAAGAAATACAGGTAAAGGGGTATAGAAAGTCATATGACCTTACAGGAGAAAAGAGAAGATGGAGACAAGGGCAAAGAGGGATGAGAGAAGAGAGGGCAGATTGGTGATAGGGGCAATTGGAATGCTTGGTGCTTTGGGGTGGGGGGAAGGGACAAAAGGGGAGAAAATTTGGAACCGAAAATTTTCTGAAAATGAATGTTAAAAGTTAAATAAAAAATAATTTAACAAAAAATTAAAAATAAAAAAAACAAAATAAAAAACTCAAAAAAAAAAAAGTTCTCCTGGTTCTGCTCCTTTCACTCTTTGTCAGTTCATGTAAGTCTTTCCAAGCTTCTCTGAAGTCTTCCTGTTCATGTTTTCTCATAACACTATAGTATTCCATTACATTCATATACCACAACTTGTTCAGCCATTCCTTAATTGATAGGCACCCCCTTGATTTCCACTTTTTGGGTACCACACGGAGAGCTTCTAGAAATGTTTTTGTACATGTGGTACCCTCTCCCATCCCTATGATTTCCAGTGCTTTCACTAAGAATGGATGTTGTATTTTGTCAGAAGCTTTTTCTGCATCTGTTGAGATAATTATGTGTTTTTTGTTAGTTTTATTCGTGATATGAACAATAATGCTAATAGTTCATTTCTTTTTTAATACTGAATGAGTCCTGCATTCCTGGTATAAATTCTACCTTGTCATAATGTCTTAATCTTGTGATAAGTTGCTCTGTTCTTTTTGCTAATATCTTATTTAATTTTTTTTGCATCTGTGTCCATTAGATAACTTGGTCTATAATTTTCTTTTTCTTTTTGGGCTTTTCCTGGTTTAGCTATGAGAACCTTATTTGTATCATGAAAAGGATTTGGTAGGACTCCTTCTTCAGCAATTTTTCCAAATAGTCTATATAGTATTGGAATTAACTCTTCTTTTAATGTTTGATAGAATTCATTTGTAAATCCATCTGGCCCTGATGATTTTTTCCTAAAGAGTTCATTGATGGCTTGTTGAATTTCTTTTTCTCATGGGATTATTTAAGTACTCAACTTCTTCTTCTGGTTATCTGGGCAATTTATATTTTTTAAAATAATCATCCATCTCCTTTATATTGTCGAATTTATGGGCATATAGTTGAGCGAAGTGATTTCTTTTTTTTTAAATTTATTTATTTAACTTTTAACATTCATCTTCACAAAATTTTGGGTTACAAATTTTCTCCCCATTTGTCCCCTCCCCCCACTCCAAAAGAACAAGCATTCTGATTGCCCCTATCACTAATCTGCCCTCTCTTCTATAATCCTTCGCTTCCCTTGTCCCAATCTTCTCTTTTGTCCTGTAGGGCCAGATAACTTTCTGTACCCCATTACCTGTATTTCTTATTTCCTAGTAGCAAGAATAGTACTCGAGAGTTATTCCTAAAACTCTGAGTTCCAACTTCTCTTCCTCCCTCCCTCCCCACCCCTTCCCTTTGGAAGGCAAGCAATTCAATATAGGCAATGTCTGTGTAGTTTTGCAAATGACTTCCATAACAGTCGTGTTGTATAAGACTAACTATATTTCCCTCCATCCTATCCTGTCCCCCACTGTTTCTATTCTCTCTTTTGATCCTGTCCCTCCCCGTGAGTGTTGACCTCACATTTCTCCCTCTTCCCCATGCCCTCCCTTCCATAATCCCCCCCCACCCTACTTATTCCCTTATCCCCCACTTTCCTGTATTGTAAGATAGGTTTTCCTACCAAAATGAGTGTGCACTTTATTCCTTCCTTTAGTGAAATCTGATGAGAGTAAACTTCATGTTTTTCTCTCACCTCCCCTCTTTTTCCCTCCACTAATAAGTCTTTTGCTTGCCTCTTTTATAAGAGATGATTTACCCCATTCCATTTCTCCCTTTCTCCTCCCAATATATTTCTCTCTCACAGCTTCATTTCATTTGTTTAAGATATGATCCCCTCCTCTTCAATTGTGTCTGTGCACTCTGTCTCTATCTGTGTGTGCGTGTGTGTGTGCGTGTGCATGTATGTGTGTGTGTGTAATCCCACCCAGTACGCAGATACTGAAAGTTTCAAGAGTTACAAATATTTTCTTTCCATGTAGTAATGTAAATAGTTCAACTTTGGTAAGTCCCTTATGATTTCTCTTTGCTGTTTACCTTTTCATGCTTCTCTTCATTCTTGTGTTTGAAAGTCAAATTTTCTTTTCAGCTCTGGCCTTTTTATCAAGAATGCTTGAAAGTCCTCTATTTCATTTGAAAGACCAATTTTTCCCCTGAAGTATTATATTCAGTTTGGCTGGGTAGATGATTCTTGGTTTTAGTCCTAGTTCCTTTGACTTCAGGAATATCCTATTCCATGCCCTTTGATCCCTTAATGTAGAAGCTGCTAGATCTAGTGTTATCCTGATTGTATTTCCACAATACTCGAATTATTTCTTTCTAGCTGCTTGCAATATTTTCTCCTTGACCTGGAAACCCTGGAATTTGGCCACAATGTTCCTAGGAGTTTCTCTTTTTGGATCTCTTTCAGGCTGTGATCTGTGGATTCCTTGAATACTTATTTTGCCCTTTGGTTCTAGAATGTCAGGGCAGTTGTCCTTGATAATTTCGTGAAAGATGATGTTTAGGCTCTTTTTTGATCATGGCTTTCAGGTAGTCCCATAATTTTTAAATTGTCTCTCCTAGATCTATTTTCCAGGTCAGTTGTTTTTCCAATGAGATATTTCACATTATCTTCCATTTTTTTCATTCTTTTGGTTTTGTTTTGTGATTTCTTGGTTTCTCATAAAGTCATTAGCCTTCATCTGCTCCATTCTAATTTTGAAAGAACTATTTTCCTCAGTGAACTTTTCAGTATCCTTTTCCATTTGGCTAATTCTGTGTTTGAAAGCACTATTGTCCTCATTGGCTTTTTGAACCTCTTTTGCCAATTGAGTTAGCCTATTTTTCAAGGTGTTACTTTCTTCAGCATTTTTTTGAGTTTCCTTTAGTAAGGTGTTGACCTTCTTTCCATGCTTTACTTGCATGTCTCTCATTTCTCTTCCCAGTTTTTCCTCCACCTCTCTTACTTGATTTTCAAAATCCTTTTTGAGCTCTTCCATGGCCTGAGCCCATTAGGTGGGCTGGGATACAGAAGCCTTGACTGCTGTGTCTTTCCCTGATGGTAAGCATTGTTCTTCCTCATCAGAAAGGAAGGGAGGAAATACCTGTTCACCAAGAAAGTAACCTTCTATAGTCTTATTTTTTTTTCCCTTTTCTGGGCATTTTCTCAGCCAGTGACTTGTCTTCTAAATATTCTCTCCACACCCACTTTGCCTCCAGATCTGCCCAGCCAGTGCTTGGAGTCTGAGATTCAAATGCTGCTTCCCAGCCTCAGGGCTTTGGGTAGGGGAGGTCTGCTATTCAGTGTGAGATTAACTTCACTTGCTCAAGTGGGGGCAGGGAAGCCACAGGGGCTCAGTTCCCTCAGGGGGTTTATGCAGAGACCTTCAACAATGGACCAGAGCTCCTGCTGGCTTGGGGAGCCCTGGTCTGCTCCCACCTCTGCTGCTGACTCCCGAGGGGTCCTGAGTTATGGGGCACCCCACTCCCCTCTCGGCAAGCTGAGAAGACCCTCTCACCAAACTTTGGGGCCCGTGGGTGGAGGGACCCACGAGGCTGCTTGAGAATCTGGCCCTGAAGCCTACCCGGGATTTGGTTCTCTTGGTGCCGCGCGGCCAAGTCAGGGCTGGGCTTGGCTCTGGGTCTGCAGTGAGGTGGACCTTTTGTGAGAGGTTTTCAGGGCTCTCTGGAACAGAAATCTTGTCTGCTCTGTTGTTCTGTGGCTTCTGCTGCTCCAGAATTTGTTGGGAGTTCTTTTTTACAGATAATTTATGGGCTGTTGGTTTGGAGCTAGTGTATGT
The DNA here is from genome assembly GCF_028372415.1 of Notamacropus eugenii. Lineage (NCBI taxonomy): Eukaryota > Metazoa > Chordata > Mammalia > Diprotodontia > Macropodidae > Notamacropus > Notamacropus eugenii. The sequence continues at coordinate 73,722,625 of NC_092878.1, read as the reverse complement.
GTGTCTTTCTACTCCACCATCTTGGCTCCGCCCCCCCCGAAGAGAAACTATTTAAAAATTATCTCACTCCCTAAAAAAATAAAGCCTTCATCTTTGAAGAAGTCCTGAAGGAAAATTGCCCTGATAATCCAGAAATGAAAAGATCACTGATCATCTCTGGATAGAGATCCCCAAAGGAAAACTCCTAGGAATATTGTAGCCAAATTCCAGGGTTTCTAAGTGAAAGAGAAATATTGCAAGCAATAATGAAAAAACAACTTGAGTATTGTGGAAACGCAATTAGAATAACATAATATCTAGCAACTTCTACATTAAGGGATTAAAAGGCTTGGAATATGATATTCCAGAGGTCAAAGGAACTGAGTTAAAATCAAGAATCACTTGTGCACCAAAAACTGAATAAAATACTTCAAGGGAAAAAATGGACATTAAATGAAATAGAATATTTTCAAGAATTCTTGATGAAAAGACTAGAGCAGGATCAAAAATCTGACTTTCAAATACAAGAATCAAGAGAAACATGAAAAGGTAAATGGGAAAGAGAAATCATAGTAGACTTATTAAAGGTTAAGTACTGACATTCCTATATGGAAAGATGGTACTTGTACATCATGAGACTTTTCTCAGTATTGGGTAGTTGTGGGAAGAAGAATGAAAGAAGGAAAGAAAGAAAGAAAAGAAGAAAGGAGAGAGGGAGCGAAGGAAGGAAGGAAGGAAGGAAGGAAGGAAGGAAGGAAGGAAGGAAGAAAGAAAAAAGAAATAAAGTTAGATAGATGGCACAGAATGAGTTGAATACAAAGGGATAATACCTAAAAATAAAATTACGGAGTGAGAGAAGAATATATTTGGAGAAGGAGAAAGTGGGAGATAGAATGGGGTAAATTATCTCACATAAAAGAAGGAAAAGGTTTTAAAATTTAGGGGAAGAGTGGGGAGGTGAGAAGGAATGAGTGACCCTTACACTCATCATATTTGGCTTATGAAGGGAGTAATATATACACTCAATTGAGTATCTTGCCCTACAGGAAAGAGGGGGCATGATAGAAGGGAAGGTAGATTGGTGGAGGGGGTAGACAGTAGCAAACACTTTATAAAATAAACAGGGTCAAAGGTGAAAATAGAATAATTGGGGGATAGGCTAGGGTGGAGGGACATATAGTTAGTCTTTCACAACATGACTATCAAGGAGGCGTTTTACATAACTACACATGTGTAACCTATATTGAATTGTTTGCCTTTTCAATGGGGAGAATGAGAAGAAGGGAAAGAACTTGAAAATGAAAGTTTTAAAAGCAAGTTTTAAAAACGTTTTATATGCAACTGGGAAATAAGATATACAGACAATGGGGTATAGAAATGTACCTTGCCCTTCAAAAAAATAAAGGGGAAGAGGATAAGAGGGGGTGATAATAAAAGGGAGGACCGACTAAGAAAAAGGGTGATCAGCATACATGCTACCTCAGGGTGGGGTGAGGGGAAAGATGGGGAAAAAGTTTGCAACTAAAAATCTTGTAGATATGAATGTTGAAAACTAAAAATAAATTTAATCTTAAAAAAAAGATTAAAAATTATTTCCATAGAAGAGGTTTTCTTTTATAAAAATAATTTTGGCACCAAAACAAATAATGGTTACATCAATATGCTAAGGTATCCATAATATGTTACTTTGTTGGCATGAGATTGGATGCCTTCTATAGTAGAAATTTTGTAGAGTACTTTCACTTTGACAAAGCTTTTTACATACACTGTGTCATTTTAACTACGTGAGGAGTTACAGGTATTTCCATATTTTACAGAAGAAGCAACTGAGACTCATAAAAGTTGTATCTTATCCATAGTCTAAGAGCTAATAAGGTTTGAATCCACGTCTTCGTGATTTTTCAATCTAGTCTTTGGGCTACTACTTTGCATTACCATTTCAAAAATAACTGTTGAGGCTGTTAGTGCAGAATGTTGCTTTTGAAGAGCACTTGGAGTTAGAATCAAACTTGAATTTGAATACTATCTCTGTCAGTTAGTGACTGGGGGCTTCAGACATTTTCTTTGTTCTCCCTGGGCCTCAGTTTCCACATCTATAAAATCAAGGCACTAGTTTGATAAATTTATCCTTTAAATTTTTTCACATTTCAGGCTTTTTCTATACGTTAGATTTCATATTTTATGTTCTATGATTTCCTTCTCACACTAGAGATAATGGTCAGTTATCTGGCCTCTCCATTTCTAAATGTTTTCTATATATTACCATGCCATCTATCACAGTGTATAAATATGTGTAGAACTATGAGATTAGGGAGCTCTCTTGGGGGGAAAATCCATTCTGATACGTAAGAAAAATATTTAAGTGGTCAGTCTGAGAACTCCCATTTAGTTCAGTTTGTATGGTGCCTAACATAGCACAAAAGGCATGTGAGATTTTGAAAAGTATCAATGATGATGAGGATGCATTTTCAGAGCAATTTGCAGGGGCTCATTTACTGCAATCACACAGTAAGTCAATGACAAACCTAGAAATAGAATTCAGAAATCCTAACTATCTCTTCCTCACCTTATCTATTTATTCTTAACATTCCTGACACCATTGGCTCTTAATTCGTATATTCTCATGTTTATTAAGGGTAAGCAGAAATTCTATCAGAAGAAGACATGTCAATGCCACAGGGACAAAAGAAGGTTGTTGATGCTGATAGCCTGCTGTTGTTCACTGAGGGATAAAGGAAAAGAGAAAGATGTGGGCAGGACACGAAAAACACACCCACGTAAGCAAGTCAGGACCTCCAGAAAAAATAGGAGAATAAGCAGCAGTCACACAGTCATGGTTTCTAGATTCATCCAACAAACAAAATGAAATGTATTTCAATTTCTCTTCCCCATTTAAGAAAAAATATGTGTGCGGAAATTACATGACTATACATGGACTGTACTAATAAATTAATTTGTAAAGGTAACTTGATAATGAAGCAACTTCCTTTCCCAAGTTTCTAGAAGCATTAAGGTGGAACAGATCACTGAGTCTAGCGACAAGAAGACTTGAGTTCAAATTCAGCCTCAGACATTCAGTGGGCTGTGTGATCATGGGTAAAGTCACTTAACTTCTGTCTGCCTCAGTTTACATTGATTACTCTTTCTGAAGAAATATAAATTTTGATACTTTACAAGGTATCTTGCATTTGGGAAGCTAGATTGTTTTCTTCCCTACTTATTTCTTCTATCATCATCTTTTGTTTTGTTTCCCCAAAACTGGAATAATTGCCTCTTTTGTCTCATATGGTTTCCTTTTATGATTTTGTGAAATATGGTTCTGGAAAACTAGGTTTTGATCAAGCTCACTGGGATTCAAATGGAACTACTTGGTTATCTCTTTAAACCTAAATCACTGATTCTCACTTATTGACAAATTGGGTCCCAGCTCAAGACTCACTTGTTCATTGCTTAGATTTTAATGGCTCAGGTTGAGTACAAATATTAATTGTTCCTTATCTGGCCAAAAAATCTCAGCATCTTCCCGCCCAAATTGATTCTTTTGTGAAGGCAAACTAGACCATCTTTTTCCTCAATTGTTACCTACCCTTTAATTACTGAATGGGTATTGCCTCAGACAAACTGAGGTCTGGGAAAGACCTTAACTTCAAAAGTCCAGGGCCTCCCACTTATTCTGGGGTCATTGCCAATTGTCCTGACCTATATGACTTGCCACTAGACTTTGATGATTCAGGGAGAGAGGGAGACTGATGATTTTGCACAGCTCTACCTCACTCAAATCCAATTCATTTTCAAGTCAACACATCATCCCCAAGATATCATTGATCCTCTTTTATAATTAAAGACAAAGGAAAGCAATCTCAACTGAAAACAGGAGGAATGAAACCTCAGAAGGCAGTCCTTACTCCCAACTTCAGGATTCAAAGAATAATGATGAGGTATTGATTTTCATATATTATCACTCATGAGTATATTATTTGATTATCAGTCATTCAGCATTAATTATTTTTCACTTACTAATATTTTATAGTAAAAGTAATTGGTTCAAGGTGTCACTCAAAACCAAGTGTTCAGTCTTTCCTTAAACAAAATTCCTGAGGAGAACAAGCTCTGACATTGAGAGTACATGTAACAAATGGATAAATTCATAACTCCTTTCTACCGGAAGTCCTCTTCTACCTTTATGAAGTTCCACTTGGAAGTCTAGCTGGTGAAGTAGGTGTATATAGTGCCAGGCCTGGAGACAGGAAAATTCATCTTCCTGAAATCAAATCTGGCCTTAGACACTTACTAGCTGTGTGACCCTGGACAAATCATGTAATGCGGTTTACCTCAGTTCCTCATCTGTAACATGAGATGAAGAAAGAAATGGCAAGCCACTTCAGTTTCTTTGCCAAGAAAGCTCCAAATGGAGTAATGAAGAGTCAGATACAATTGAAAAGACTGAATGACAACAACAAATAATGATAACATAAAGTTTCACTTAGATCTGACTCTTTACTGGACTCTGAGGTTTAGTGCCTTTCTATAGTCTTAAACTGCCTTTCCTCAGTGTGTCTCTCAGCTCCCTATACAGACACTGTCATTAGTCACAGTGGTTCTGGAGAACTGCCTAAACATATTGATGAGGAATCCAGATCTTTTGATCGTTTGAAATTCACATGATTGTTACCTGATCAATAGCCAGAAGGAGGTGAGGGGTGAGTGTAGCCATTCTTATGGGTTCACTCTCTCATTCTCTTGACTCAGAAAAGTGGTCTACCTCTTCAGGACTCTTCTAAGTCTGGAAGTTTCCAAAAACTCAATTACTTCTCAGGTGAAGTTCAAACTTCCAAACTGTCATGCCTTGTTGAAAATTCTTCCACAGGGTGTGTCTAACTTGCTTTAACCAATCACAAAATATTTCCTATTGCTTATTGAATTTCATGGAATACATTTATGAAAACTCTGAAAATATTTTCCAAAATAATAAATTCAGTCACACAATGGAAATAACAAATACTACTAAACTGTGTTGCTCTAACCATAGTGATAGTGGTATAAAATGTTAAAACTACATCTACTGCAGTGAATAAAAGTATAGAAAATTATCAATGCCATTTGATGAGAATGAAGAATCCATCCCCCCTCCCCATAGCAATTGTTCTTCTCTTGTTGTTTTTAATTTTTCAATTGACATAAAAATATATGTAAGTGCTATCTTTCCTCATCTGTGTAAATCTTACCTAAATCCTGGGTATCCTGGAATACTCACATCAGCACCTCATTTATCTCCAAAGACTGTGTGAAAAATACGGTAGGGTCCAGAGAGGTAGTCACTTGCCAATTACATCAACTTTCTCCTCTGTACAAAACACAACAAATTGCACTTAAAAATGGAATTGGAACCTTGATCCAAATCAGTGTTTACATGACGTTGAGAATTCCTGGGTTTATTTCCCTTTAACAACACAAAAGCACAATTGGTTCGTAATTTGTAGTTTTACTGTGTTAAAGGGGATTGATTGTCTAAGAAATTTGCCCATGGACTTTGCTATATCACACAGAAATTAAACCCAGATCTTCCTGAATACACAGTTACCCTTCTTCTCATGTGCTGAAATTGCTTGTGATTTGGTTATTTGAGGTGAGTTGTTAGGAATTAGAGAAAATATAAAGAGAAACTAATGTTTTATAGGTTTCTATAAAGATAAACTAAAGGTCTATTAGTTCCCAAAGTAAAATTGGAAATTGACAAAATTGTCTGGATTATAAAGAGAAGTTGGAATTTGCCTATGTCCAGTCACCGGCTATGGAAGAAAAATATCTAGATTGCAATGCTGGTTTGATAGTTAATTCTCATATAATTTTTAGTAAGTCTTTTAACTTCGCCTCACCTTAAATTCTTTGTATATAAAATGAATGAATTTTCCTCTGAGGTTCCCTCCAACTCTCGATCTATATATCTTTGACCTACATATTAATCCATCTGTAAGAGGGGAATGGCAACTTGGTTTTCCTTTGTTTTCCCCTAGTAGGAGAAAGGAGCTTAAACTGATCCATTCTGTATTCTCTTTTGTGTAGTTTGTAGGATAAAAGATTTAGACTTACAAAGGATTTTTCAAGTGATCTAGACTAATCTACTAGTTTTGTTTTATTTTATTTTTGTTAGGAAATTAAACATCAATAGACATGAACATTTTAATCCAAGGTGTTACAAAAGTCTTATTGCAGTTTCAAGCTATTACGGATTGTATATAATTTACTTCGTAAAACGTACATATTTAATTTCATATGGTAATTGCATCACTTCCCGCATACTGGACAATCCTTCCAACAGAGGTTTCTGGAAACATGACACACCACTCCAATTTCACCAGTAAGGTGATTTCTAAGAATAGAAATTTCAATCCATTCCTTTCTTCTACAGATTACATAAATGTATATAATTTTTAAAAAAATTGGTGAAAATTTTAAATTACATTAATTATATTAATATTTAATGTAATTACATTAATATTACATTTAATTACATCAAAATATAATTGATAATTATTTTAATATTACATTTATTTCCAAATTTTTTTTCCTTTCATAAAGCCTTCCTTTGGAGAGGGGCAATTGTTTAAAAGGGAAAATGTTTATCAAAACCAACCAACATGTTAACTGCAGCTGATATCATATGTAATATTTCTTGCCCATAATATTGTATCTAATCGTTGGGAGGAGGTGTATTTTATCTTCTCTCCTCCAGAGCCAAGTTTGGTCATTGTAATTACACAATGTTTAATGCCATTTTTTCCTTCTTTCCATTTTATTGTTGTAATGATTCTACATAAATATATTATGGCTCTGCTTACTTCAGTCTGCATAAGTTCATAAATGTCTTCCCATCTCTCTGAATTCTATATATTTAAATTTTATGACACCATAACGTTTCAGTACTCTTATATGCCAATATTTGTTTAGCCAGTCTCTATATATTGGCCACCTTTGTTCTCAGTTTTGTAAGAATAATGACTCTACCTGTAATTTTAGAGATATGGGGAATTCCCTGAGGAGGAAACTCCCAATTCCAATGCAGGACAGCAATTGCTGTGACATTTATAGTCTTAGAAAGTTGCCTAAAGAAAAGATATGTGACTTGCTCAGAGTTACATGGCCAGTTTCTGCCAGAGGCAAGATTTTTACCCAGGCCTTCCCAGTCTCTATTCATTACATCATACTGCCACTCTTTCTTTTCCAGTTTCTTTTATTATCCTCCCCCCAAAAATGTTAATGTACACACACACACACACACACACACACACACACATATGGGAACTTACTTTCTATTTTTTTTCTTTATGTTGTACTCCTAACAGAGAAAACTCTAGGTAAAATGGTATGACCATTTCAGTCACTTAAAAACGTACAGTTTCAAAGAATTTTCCAAGATAGCTGAACCATTAACAGCTGTAATTGAGTATTAGTGCACCTGTATTCCTTCAGGCCCTCCAATACTGCCTATTGTCGTTTTTCTTATATTTATAAAATTTTTGAATGGGAAAATAGTTCAAAGTTGTTTAAATTTGCATTCTTGTTATTAATGATTCACAGTAAATTTCCACATGTAGAATCCTTACTAATTTTTTAAGAATCACTTTTGTATTGTTCTTAATTTTTTTTTTAATTCTGAACATAAGCATTAAAGAAAGGAGCATTTTCTCACACACAGAACACAAAAAAATTTTATATGAAATGGTGAATCTCCATTTTATCCTCTGTTTTTATTATATAATAAATATCATATATTGTCTTCAAAACTGTCTTATTTGTCTGTGCATCTTTCAGCACTTCCTTTTGTTCTTTTCTGTACGTTACAAAAAATGTGACAATGACCATTTTTTGCATTATTGTTGTTAATACCTTTTCCATTCTTCTCCTTAATTTAAAAAGGAAGACAATAATATAAATACCTCATAACAAATAATAAAAGTAAAGCTGGACAAACGTAGTGTCCATGTTCCAAAATGAATCTTCCTATCCTTTCCCAAGTCTGTGATTATCTCCAATGTCCTATCTCCAACTGTCTTTCACACATTTCAAATTGGATGTCCAATATATATGTCATAAGCTTAACATGCCACAAAATGAACTCTTCATCCTTCCCCTTAACCCTGCCCAACTCCTACCTTCCTTAATACTTTAGAGAATAACATCATCTTTTCACTCACTCACACTTAAAACCTAGGTATGATTGTGAACTACTCACTTTCTCATAAAATATATTGCCACAGCCTGTTGATTTCATCTTGCAATATTTCCCATACATACTCTCTTCTCTTTTCTGATACTACCATCACTCTGATATAGGTTCTCATTCTGTCAAGCTTGAATTATTATAGTAACCTGCTGATGTGTCTACCTTCCTTTACTCTTTCCTATTCCAATCTATCTTCTCATTAGCCACTAAAGTGATTTTCCTAAATGCCAATTGTGACCATGTCACTCTTCCTACTCTAAAAATTCCAATGACTCCCACTTTCCTTCAAGATCAAACACAAAACCCTCTACTTGATATTCAGGAAAGATTGAAGGCAAAAGGAGAAGGGGGTTACAGAGACTGAGAGGGGAAGAAAGGGTCATAGAAGCAGTGAACATGAACTTGTGCAGAATTCAGGGGTAGCATAGGATAGAACATCCTGGTCTGCTATAATCCATGAAGTCATGAAGAGCCAGACATAACTGAACAGCAACAATTTGGTGTTCAAAACCTTCCATAACCTAACCTTCCCTACATTTACTTATCTTTCCCTTTTTATTTATTTACTTTCAGTTTTCAATATTCATCGCCATAAGATTTTTGAGTTCAAAATTTTTTCTCTTATGCAAATTTATAGGTACTTACGTTTGCAACTATTCAGGTATATTGGTGACTATTCACTATGAGAATGCAACCCAAAAAAGCACAATGTAAAACTTTAGATATCATAAGTCTGTATTATTGAAGCCCAATACAGATTCAAAGAGACAATAGGTCATATTTCAAAGGTAATAAAATAAAGACATATTGCATGTTAACATAGAATGGACATATCATATTCCATATTATCCACATGCATCAGGATTAATTGAAAGAATGAATGGATTATTGAAAGAACAGTTAAGGAAGTTAAGTTCTAATAATTCTTATCAACTTTGGAAAGAAATTTGTTCACTGCTTTACATAATTTGAATAATTGACCTTTGTGAAGAAGTATACCTCTAGGCAAAATGATGACCTCAAATATGCAAATTAGAAAACAACAAACACAAAAAACATCAAATGCTGAGTATTGGACTGCGAGGCCAGATGACCTAGCACTGTATGTAGGGACATCTAGTTCAGCAGTATATGATTTACATTGGTTGGATAGGAAAAAAACAAGAACAATCTCTTCTGGAATATGTATGGGAATCCTTAAGAATCACTTTGGACAGATATTGCCTAAATCATGATTAGCAGCTTGAGGAATACATGTATTGGCTAGAATGATAGATTCTAATTATCTAGGAAAAATTATTGTGGCATTCCAAAATTTACCTGATGAACCCATACCATTTCTTTTCTTTTCTTGTTTATTTATTTTTAGTTTTCAACATCCATTTCTACAAAATTTTGAGTTCCAAATTTTCTCCCCATCTCTCTCCTCCCCGACCCCAAAACACTGCACATTCTGATTACTGTTTCCCCCATTCTGCCCTCCCTTCTATTACACCCCTCCCCTTCATTATCTCCACATTCTCTCTTTGCTTGTACGGCAAGATAGATTTCTATGCCCCATTATCTGTATGTTTTATTTCTCAGTTGTATGACAGAACAATTCTCAACATTCATCCCTAAACCTTTGACTTCCAACTTCTCTCCCTTTCTCCTTCCCCAGCCCTCCCCACTGAGAAGGTAAGCAATTCAGCACAAGCTATACATGTGTAGTTTTCTTTTTCCCAATTTATTTATTTATTTATTCTTAGTTTTCAACATTCATTCCAACAAAATTTTGAGTTGCAAATTTTCTTCCAATCTCTCCCTGCCCCCAACTCCAAAATGCTATGCATTCTGCTTACTTCTTCCTTTAATCTACACTCCTTTCTATCACACCCTTCCCTTCCCTTATCCCTATCTTCTCTCTTTCCTTGTAGGGCAAGATAGATTTTTACACTCCATTACCTGTATTTCTTATTTCCCAGTTATTTGCAAAAACAATTTTCAACATTCGTCCTAAATGTTTGAGTTCCAACTTCTCTCCTTTCCTCCCTCCCCACCCATCCCCACTGAGAAGGCAAGCAATTCAGAATAGAATACATATGTATAGCTGTGCTAAAGATTTTCATAAGAGTTATGTTATGAAAGAATACCTATATTTCCCTCCATCCTATCCTGCCCCCTAATTTATGTTATTCTCTTTTGAACTTATCCCTCCCAAAAAGTGTTCACTTCAAATTGCGCTCTCCTCTCATTTGTCCTCCCTTCTACCAACCCTGCACACCCCACGTACCCCTTTCTCCCCTACTTTCCTGTAGTGTAAGGCAGATTTTCATACCAAATTGTGTGTGCATTTTATTTCATCCTTAAGCAAATGTGATGAGAGTAAGCTTCACTTTTTCCCTCTCTCGTTCTTTTTTTCTCCTCCATTGAAAAAGCTTTTCCTGAGGCGGAGCCAAGATGGCAGAGTGAAAGCAACGACTCACCTAAGCTCCTGGAAAAACTCCTTTGGATATCTCTGGGGGGAGAGTCTGACCAGACTTTGGAGGTGTAGAATCCAGTGGGAGACGGACTTTGACAGATTCGGAGCCCAGGCTGGACTGGAAGGTCCACGGGAGGGATCTGTTCCGCGGGGGTAAGACCCCGGCGCACAGCGCAGCGCGGTCGGCGCGGCAGGGCGGAGGCAACCCGAGGGGCCCGAGAGTGGCGGGCGAGACCAGCGGAGCAGGAGATAAGCCAGGCCGAGCCAATGATATCAGCGCAACAGCCTTTGAAATCTTCAGCCTAAAGACGGGACTTCAGTGGGTCACTACTTGAACATCCAGGAGCTGGGATGCCAGAGTGATCAGTAAGTGCTCTCCCCTCCCCCCCGATGACAGTGAGGGAACCATAAAATTCTTCCCCAGATTAATCCTGGATCAGTGGGAACAGCAGAAGGGGGCGGGTGGTCTCATAACACCAGAGGCTGGAAAAGTGGCAAAGGAGGATTCTTCCCACCGTGGTGGAGGCTATCTGGACGGACAGATGACCCAGGGCAGAGAAAATTCGCACTGAGACCCAAGCAAGCCTCAGCCCGGGAGACGAGCCCCAGGAGGGGCGGGAAAATGCATTAGCCTCTAGACGTGCCCCAGCCCTCCAGGGGAAAGGGAAGACAATAGGGAAGCTGGGATCACGATTCCTGGACCTTGCCTTTGCCTCAGGCCAGCTGAGGAGATATCCTGAGACCAGACCACACCTCCCACACACCTATCAAGCTAACCCCAGGGTTGATCTGGGAAACAACAACAACAACAACAACAACAACAACAACAAAAGCCTGCTTTTAGCCTAGACACACATCAGCTTAACTTAAAGATCTGTACCTTCTGACTGAAACAACGAGAAGCTACAACACTCAGCCAACATCATGAATCGGAAAAAGCAGACGAAAAGTGAAAAAACCATAGAATCTTTCTATGGGGATAAGGACCAAAACACAAACACCAAAGAGGTCAGAGCTGAGACTGTACTTCCATCTGAAACCTCAGATGGGACTATGAATTTCTCGCAAGCACAACTAGATTACCTGGAACGTCTGAAGAAGGATATAAAAGAAAAACTGGCCAATGATTTTAAAACTATAAAAAAAGAATTCACTGATGAGAACATCAATCTGAAAAAGAAAATTGAAGAAATGGAAAAGGAAGTTCAAAAATTAACTGGAGAGAATAATTCCCTAAAAGAAAGAGTTAATCAAACGGAAAAGGAAACTCAAAACCTAATAGGGAAAATTGATCAGATGGAAAAGGAAACCCAAAACCTAACTGGGAAAATTGGTCGAATGGAAAAAGAAGTACAAAAATTAAATGGAGAAAATAGCTCCTTAAAGGGAAAAATTGGCCAGATGGAAAAGGAGATGCAAAAGCTAACTGAAGAAAACAATACGATCAAGATTATAATTGGGCAAGTAGAAACTAATGACTCAATGAGGCAACAAGAATCAGTCAAACAAAATCTAAAGAATGAAAAGATAGAAGAAAATGTAAAATATTTAATTGGAAAAACAACTGACCTGGAAAATAGACCCAGGAGAGAAAATCTAAGAATTATTGGCCTGCCAGAAACCCATGATGAAGAAAAGAGTCTGGACAATATATTCCAGGAAATCATCAAGGAAAACTGCCCAGAAGTACTAGACTCAGAGGGCAAAATAGTCATCGAAAGAATCCACCGTTCCCCAAAGGAAAGGGATCCCAAACTCAAAACCCCAAGAAATATCGTTGCCAAATTCCAGAGCTATCAAGTGAAGGAGAAAATACTACAAGCAGCCAGAAAGAAACAATTTAAATATCAAGGTCACACAGTCAGGATCACACAGGACCTTGCAGCTTCTACATTAAAAGATCGAAAGAATTGGAACCCAATATTCCATAAGGCAAAGGAGTTGGGACTCCAACCAAGGATCAACTACCCAGCAAAGTTCAGCATAACATTTCAGGCAAGGAGAAAGTCATTCAACGAAATAAGGGATTTCCAGAGCTTCCTGACCAAAACACCAGAACTCAATAGACAATTTGATCTTCAAATGCAGGTCTCCAGAGAACCATAAAAAGGTAAACAGAGGGGAAAAAACAAAAACAAAAACTTGCAACTCAATTAGGGCAATCTGTTTACCTCCCTGTAAGGGAAGATGATACCTGTTAATCTTGAGAACTGTGCAGCTATTATGATAAAAGGGATATATGTAGAGGGAACGGGCATAAAGTAAATGATGTCATGTCAAAAATATGATTTAAGTATGAGAAGGGAATGTAATAGGAGGTGTGGAAAGGGGGAAGCAGAAAATGGCAAATTATATCACAGGAAGAAGTACAAAACTATAGTAGAGGGAAGGAGGGGAGGGAGATGAGCATTGTTTGAGAGGTACTCTCATCTGATTTGTTCAAAGGAGGGAACAATAATCTTAAGCAGATAATCCTAACTAGCTCTATAGGTAGTAGGAGGGGAAGGGGGAAGAAAGGGGAGGGTGGCTAAAGGGGAGGAAAGAAGCAATAACAGTAAAGGGGACTAAAAGGGAGGGGGGCTAAAAGAAGGAGGGGAAGGCTGCAGGAGGAGGGGGAGAAAAGTGAATACTATTGAGGAGGGGAAGGGAGACGGGAGAGTTAAAAGCACAAATGGTGGGAAAGAGGTTGGAGGGAAATACACAGATTGTAATCATAACTGTGAATGTGAATGGGATGAACTCTCCCATAAAACGGAGACGGATAGCAGAATGGATTAAAAGCCATAATCAAACAATATGCTGCTTACAAGAAACACATTTGAAATGGGGGGATACACATAGGATAAAGGTCAAAGGATGGAGCAGAATATATTGTGCCTCAGCTCATGTAAGAAAGGCAGGAGTAGCAATCCTAATCTCAGACAAAGCAAAAGCAGAAATAGATCTAATCAAAAGGGATAAGGATGGAAACTATATCCTACTAAAAGGCACCATAGACAATGAAGCAATATCATTACTAAACATGTATGCTCCAAGTGGTATAGCATCCAGATTCTTAGAGGAGAGGTTGGGGGAGTTGAAGGAAGAAATTGATAGCAAAACTATACTAGTGGGGGACCTCAACCTCCCCCTCTCTGAACTCGATAAATCCAACCTCAAAATAAACAAGAAAGAGGTTAAGGAGGTAAATAAAACTCTGGATAAGGTAGATATGATAGATCTTTGGAGAAAATGAAATGGGAAGAGAAAGGAATATACCTTTTTCTCAGCAGTACATGGAACATTTACAAAAATTGACCATGTACTAGGACATAAAAATCTCACAATCCAGTGCAGAAAGGTAGAGATAATCAATGCATCCTTTTCAGATCATAATGCATTAAAAATTGCATGTAATAAAAGGCCATGGAAAGAGAAACCAAAAATCAATTGGAAACTAAATAATCTAATTCTAAAGAAGGATTGGGTTAAAGAAGAAATCATAGAAACAATCAACAACTTCATTCAAGAGAATGACAATAGTGAGACAACATACCAAAACTTATGGGACACTGCAAAAGCAGTTATTAGGGGAAGTTTTATATCTCTGAATGCTTACATAAATAAAATAGAGAAAGAGGAGATCAATGACTTAGGCTTGCAGTTGAAAAAGCTAGAAAAAGAACAAATTGAAAATCCCCAAGTAAATACCAAACTAGAAATACTGAAAACCAAAGGAGAGATTAATAAAATTGAAATAAAGAAAACTATTGAATTAATAAATAAAACCAATAGTTGGTTTTATGAAAAAACTAATAAAATTGATAAACCTTTGGTTAATCTGGTCAAAAAAAAGAAAGAAGAAAACCAAATTACTAATATTAAAAATGAAAGGAGTGAACTCACCTCCAATGAGGAGGAAATTAAAACAATAATTAGAAACTACTTTGCCCAACTTTATGCCCACAAATTCGACAATCTAAATGAGATGGATGAATATTTTAAAAAATACAAATTGCCCAGATTAACAGAAGAGGAAGTTGAATACTTAAACAACCCCATCTCAGAAAAAGAAATTGAACAAGCCATCAATGAACTCCCTAGGAAAAAATCTGCAGGGCCAGATGGATTCACAAGTGAATTACTACATACACTATTCTTGAAAATTGGGGAAGAAGGAGTCCTCCCAAATTCTTTCTATGATACAAATATGGTTTTGATACCCAAACCAGGAAGAGACAAAACAGAGAAAGAAAATTATAGACCAATTTCCCTAATGAATATCGATGCAAAAATTTTAAATAAGATTCTCGCAAAACGAATACAGCATCTTATCACGAGATTAATACATTATGATCAGGTAGGATTCATACCAAGACTACAGGGCTGGTTCAATATTAGGAAAACTATTAGCATTATCGATCACATCAACAACAAAGCTAACAAAAACCACATGATTATCTCAATAGATGCAGAAAAAGCTTTTGACAAAATACAACATCCATTCCTACTAAAAACATTGGAGAATGTAGGAATAAAGGGAACTTTCCATAAAATAATAAGCAGTATCTATCTAAAACCTTCAGCAAGCATTATATGCAATGGGGATAAGCTAGATGCATTCCCAGTAAGATCAGGCGTGAAACAAGGTTGTCCATTATCACCACTATTATTCAATATGGTACTAGAAATGTTAGCTGTAGCAATTAGACAAGATAAAGATATTCAAGGAATTAGAATAGCCAAAGAAGAAACTAAGTTATCACTCTTTGCAGATGATATGATGATTTACCTAGAGAATCCCAGAGATTCAAGTAAAAAATTACTTGAATTAATAAACAACTTTGGCAAAGTTGCAGGGTACAAAATAAACCCACACAAATCTTCTGCATTCCTATATATTAGCAACAAAGTTCAACAGCAAGAGATAGAAAGAGAAATCCCATTTAAAGTTAGGGTAGACAGTATAAAATACTTAGGAGTCTACCTGCCAAAACAAACCCAGGGACTATATGAACACAATTACAAGACACTTTTTGCACAAATAAAGTCAGATTTAAGTAAGTGGAAAAACATTAGTTGCTCATGGGTAGGCCGGGCTAATATAATAAAAATGACAATTCTACCCAAATTAATATACTTATTTAGTGCCATACCAATTAAACTATCAGACAATTACTTTCTAGAGCTGGATAAAATAATATCAAAATTCATTTGGAAAAACAAAAGGTCCAGAATATCAAAGGGACTAATGAAAAGAAATGCCTGGGAAGGTGGCCTAGCGCTACCAGACCTCAAACTGTACTATAAAGCAGCAATTATCAAAACCACTTGGTATTGGCTAAGAAACAGAGAGGTAGACAAGTGGAATAGACTTGGCACTCAAGATGCAGTAGGCAAGGAATATCGCAACCTTCTGTTTGATATACCCAAGGACCCCAGCTTCTGGGATAAGAACTCATTGTTTGACAAAAATTGCTGGGAAAACTGGATAACAGTGTGGCGGAAATTAGGCATAGACCCATACCTGACACAGTACACAAGAATAAAGTCCAAATGGGTACATGATTTAGGTATAAAGATTGATACCATGAATAAACTGGAGAAGCAAGGAATAGTGTATTTATCAGATCTATGGAGAAGGGAAGAATTCTTTACTAAAGGAGAGATAGAATGCATTATGAAATGCAAAATGGATAACTTTGAGTACATTAAACTGAGAAGTTTTTGCACAACCAAACCCAATGCAACCAAAATCCGGAGGGATGTAGTAAATTGGGAAAAAATTTTTACAGCTAAGCTCGGGGATAAAGGCCTCATTTCTAGAATATATAGAGAACTGACCCAAATGTATAATCATACAAGTCATTCCCCAATTGATAAATGGTCAAAGGATATGAACAGGCAATTTTCAGAGGAAGAAATTAAAGCTATCTATAATCATATGAAAAAATGCTCTAAATCACTATTGGTTAGAGAGATGCAAATCAAAACAACTCTGAGGTACCACATCACACCTATAAGATTGGCAAACATGACAGAACAAGAAAATGATAAATGCTGGAGAGGATGTGGGAGAGTTGGAACACTAATTCATTGTTGGTGGAGCTGTGAGCGCATCCAACCATTCTGGAGAGCAATTTGGAACTATGCCCAAAGGGCTACAAAAATGTGCATACCCTTTGACTCAGCAATATTGCTACTAGGACTATATCCCCAAGAGATCATAAAAATGGGAAAGGGTCCCACATGTACAAAAATATTTATAGCAGCACTCTATGTAGTTGCCAAAAACTGGAAGTCAAGGGGATGTCCATCAATTGGGGAATGGCTGAATAAATTATGGTATATGAATGTAATGGAGTACTATTGTGCCATAAGAAATGATGAACAAGAAGACTTCAGAGAGGCTTGGAAGGACTTATATGACCTGATGCTGAGTGAAAGGAGCAGAACCAGGAGAACTTTATGCACAGCAACAACCACAGTGTGTGAGAGTTTTTTCTGGTAGACTTAGATTTTTGTAATAACACAAGAACTTCTGAAAAAAAAAAATCCCAATGATGGACCTCAAGGCAAAATGCCTGCCACACTCAGAGAGAGAAATATGGAAGTCACTCACATAATGTAGCAGATCATGTTTGTGTATGTGTATCTGTTTGTGTATCATGTTCTGATTTGTTATACGGATTCTTTCATTTATCTTAGTCTGACTACATAGCATGACTATAGTGAAAATATACTCAATAGGAAAGTATATGTAGAATCTATACAGAATTGTATGCAGTCGTGGGGAGGGAGGGAGGTAGTGGGGGGTGGGTGGGGAGGGATAAAATCGCAATTGTATGGCAGTGATTGTTAAACATTAAAAAAAAAAAATAAAAAAAAAAAAGCTTTTCCTTACCTTTGTTAGGAAAGATAATTTGACCTGTTTCATTTCTCCCTTTCTTCTCCCAATATATTCCTCTCTCACCCCTTAGTTTTATTTATTTAGATATCATCACTTCTTATTCAACTCACTCTGTGCCCTCTCTCTATGTATGTATGTATATGTGTGTGTGTGTGTGTGTGTGTGTGTGTGTGTGTGTGTGTGTAATGCCTTGAACTACCCAAACACTGAGAAAAGTTTCAAGAGTTACAACTATTATCTTTCCATGTAAGGATGTAAACAGTTACACTTTAGTAAATCCCTTATGATTTCTCTTTCCTGTTTACTTTTTTATGCTTCTCTTGATTCTTGTGTTGGAAAGTCAAATTTTCTATTCAGCTATGGTCCTTTCATCAAGAATGCTTGCAAGTCCTCTATTTCATTGAATGACGTTTTGTTGTTTTGTTTTTTTTTCCCTTAAAGTATTATACTCACTTTTGCCGGGTAGCTGATTCTTGGTTTTAATCCCAGTTCCTTTGACTTCTAGAATATCCTATTCCAAGTCCTTCTATCCCTTAATGTAGAACCTGCCAGATCCTGTGTTATCCTGTTTGCATTTCCATAATACTCTAATTGTTTCTTTATGGTTACTTGTAGTATTTTGTCCTTGACCTGGGAAATCTGGAATTTGACTACAATATTCCTAGGAGTTTTTCCTTTCGTATTTCTTTCAGGAGATGATAAGTGAATTCTTTCAATATTTATTTTACCCTCTGGTTGCAGAATATCAAGGCGGTTCTCCTGGGTGATTTCATGAAAAATCATGTCTAGGTTTTTGTTTTTTTTTTGATTATGAATTTCAGGTAGTCCCATAATTTTTAAATTGTCTCTGCTGGATCTGTTTTCCAGGTGAGTTGTATTTTCAATGAGATATTTTACAATGTCTTCTGTTTTTTCACTCTTTTGCTTTTGTTTTATGATTTCTTCGTTTCTCATGAAGTCATTGACCTCCATCTGCTCCACTCTAATTTTTAAAGAACTATTTTCTTCAGTGAGCTTTTGAATCTCCTTTTCCATTTGTGTAATTCTGCTCTCTAAACCATTCTTGTCATTCACTTTTTGGGCCTATTTTGCCATTTGAGTTAGTCTATTTTTAAAGACATTAATTTCTTCAGCATTTTTTGGGTCTCCTTTAATAAGCTGTTGACTTGCTTTTCATGATTTTCTTGCATTGCTCTCATTTCTCTTCCCAACTTTTCCTGCACCTCCCTTATTTAATGTTCAAAATCCTTTTTGAGCTCTTCCTTGGCGTAAGATCATTGCATATTATTTTGGAGGTTTTGGATGCAGAAGCCTTGGTTTTAGGTCTTGCTCTAAAGACCTAAATCGTTTCTCCTCATTCAAAAGAATGGAAGAAAATATCTGCTCGCCAAGAATGTAACCTTGTATTGTCATTCTTTTTCTCTTTTTTGGGCATTTTCCCAGCCAGTTACTTGACTTTTGAGTTCTTTGTCCAGATGTGGGTATACTCTAAGCACCTGTTAGTTCTCAGTTCCTCCAAGGTGACACAATTAAGGGAGAGGAGTTTATTTCTCTCCTGGCCTGCACTCTGGTCTGTGAGCAGGATTCACTCTCCAGAGGCTCCACTAGCTCCACCATGCCAGCCAGCAATCCCCCTTACCCCAGGGCCCCTGGTCAGGGCTGAGAATCAGATCAGCTGCTCAATTCCCCCAGGGGCTTTAGGCCAGGTCTCTAAAAAAGGAATCTGCTGCTCCCTGGGGCTTTGGCTAGGCCACTGTGTTTCCTTCTCACTCACGTGAAAGAGCTTTCTCACTGAGTTTTGAAGCTGTCTTTGGTGTTTGTGAGTTGAGGAATCTGTGACCCACAGCTGCTGCTGGTGGTGTGGTACCTTGACTCTCACTCCAGTCCTGTCCTTACTGCAGCACAGCCCATGCTGGCTGCCTGTGCTGAACTGTGCTCCACTCAGTGCCTGTGGTGGTCTGTGCTCCACTCCAATATATGTCTAGTTTTGCAAAAGATATCCAAAATAGTCATGTTGTGTAAGACTAAGTATATTTCACTCCATCCTATCCTACTCCCCCCATTTGTTCTATTACCTCTTTTGACCTTGTCCATCCTCAAAAGTGTTAACTCCTAATTACTCCCTCCTCCCCTTTGCCCTCCCTTCTATCATATCCCCATCCCAGTTATCCCCCTCTCCCCTACTTTCCTGTAGTGTAATTTAGATATTCATACCAAATTGACTGCACATGATATTCCCTCGTTAAGTAAAATTTGATGAGAGTAAGCTTCACTTTTTCCCTCTCAACTCACCTTTGTTCCCCTTCATTGAAAAAGCTTTTCCTTGATTCTGTTATGAGAGATAATTTGCCTTATTCCATTTCTCCCTTTCTCCTCTCAATATATTCCACTCTCACCCCTTAATTTTATAATTTTAGACATCAACCCTTCCTATTCAACTCACCCTGTGCCCTCTGCTTATACGCATATAATCCCTCCACCTACCCAATTGCTGAGAAAAGTCTCAAGAGTTACAAATATTATCTTTCCGTGTAGGGATATAAACAATTCCACTTTAATAAGTCCCTTATGATTTCTCTTTCCTGTTTACCTGTTCTTGCTTCTCTTGATTCTTGTGTTTGAAATTCAAATTTTCTATTCAGCTCTTGTCTTTTCATGAAAAATGATTGAAAGTGATCGATTGCATTGAATAACCATTTTCCTCTGAAGAATTATACTTAGTTTTGCTGGGTAGCTGATTCTTGGTTTTAATTATACTTCAAGAAGATCTTATTTGTGATCTTGTGTTATCCTGATTGTATTTACACAATACTCAAATTATTTCATTATGGCTGCCTGCAATATTTTCTTGTTGACCTGGGAACTCTGGAATTTGGCTGCAATATTCCTAGGAGTTTTTCTTTTGGGATCACTTTTAGGAGGTTGGTGTATTTCTTCAGTAATTATTTTACCTACTTATTCTAGAATATCAGGCAGTTTTCCTTGATAATTTCATGAAAGAAGACATCTTGGCTCTTTTTTTGATCATGGCTTGCAGGTAGCCCCATGAGTTTTAAGTTGTCTCTCTTGGATCTATTTTCCAGGTCACTTGTTTTTCCAGCGAGGTATTTCACGTTGTCTTCAATTGTTTGATTCTTTGGGTTTTGTTTTGCAATTTCTTAGTTTCTCATAAATTCACTGAGCTGCGTCTGCTCTATTCTAATTTTTAAAGAACTCTTTTCTTCAGTGAGGTTTTGAACATCATTTTCCATTTGGCTAATTCTGCTTTTTTAAAGCATTGTTGTCCTCATTGGTTTTTTGAATCTCTTTTGCTAATTGGTTAGTCTATTTTTAAAGGTCTTATTTTCCTCAGAATTTTTTGGCTCTCTTTTAACAAGCTGTTGACTTGTTTTTCATAGTTTTCTTGCATTGCTCTCATTTCTCTTCCCAGTTTTCCTCCACCTCTCTTACTTGATTTTCAAAATCCTTTTTGAGCTATTCCATGCCCTGAGACCATTGCATATTTTTTTTCGAAGTTTTGGATGTAGAAGCCTTGAATTTTATGTCTTCTTCTGATGGTATGCCTTGTTCTTCCTCATCCACAAGGATGGAAGAAAATACCTGTTCACCAAGAAAGTAAAATTCTATAGTTTTGGGTTACTTTTCCCATTTTTTAGGCATTTTCCCAGCCTGTTACTTGACTTTTGAGTCCTTTGTCAGGTGGAAGGTGTAATTTAGGGACCTATAAATTCTCTCTTCCTCCAAAGTGGCACTATCAAAGCAGAGGATTTACTCCTCTCCTGGCCTTGCTCTGTTCTGGGAGCAACTATAAGCTTTTCTGCCCAAGATCTTTGAGTACAGTTCCCTCTCCACAACCATCTCCAGCTCCACCACACCAGTGTTCCTCCTCACCCCAGGGCCCCCACTAAGGTCTAAGAGACAGATCAGCAGTGTGATTCCCTCAGGGTCTTTAGGCTGAGGGTTCCTAAAATGGGCACCGTGCTGCTGTAACTGCTGCTACCCTGGGGCCACCAGCGTCAGACCTCATTCCCTTCTCACACAGTTGAAAGAGCTTTCTCACTGACCTCTGAAGTGACCTTTTTCATTTGTGAGTTGAATATTCTGGAACCTGCAGCTGCTGCGAGTGGCACCCTGAATCCTGCTCCAGTCCTGTCTGTGCCACTATGCAGTGAAGACTGTGCTCAGCTCTCGGGCTGTATGATAGACCTTTCCTGTCCAACTTCAAGGTTGTTTTGAGCTGGAAATCTCTTTCACTCTGTTATTTTGTAGCTTCTGCTGCTCTAGAATTTGTTTAGGGTCATTTTTACAAGGTATTTTATGGTCTATGTTGGGGGAGCTGGAGCAGGTTTGTCTTTCTACTCTGTTATCTTGGCTCCATACCCTTCCTTACATTTCTAATCTTTTCACACTTCAGTCCCCACAATGTACTCTCTGATCCAGAGACACTGAGTGGTCTCCTTGCTATTCCATAAAGATGACATTCTATCTTTCTAATCTAGTCATTTTCTCGATTCCGTTTTCTTAGAGTGATCCCCTTGTATCTCTGCCTTCTGATCCTGACTTATGTTAAGTCCCAACTAAAAGACAAGCTACTATAAAAAAGCCTTTTCTAACCCTTCTTAATTGTAGTGATTTCCTTCTATTAATTGCTTCCTATTAAGTCTGTAGGGATAAATGGTATGTTCACGGCTAGCACATCTCGTATCATTGTTTCCTTTTTCAGGACTGCTCATTCACATTTTAGTCTCCATGTGGTTCACCCAATTTTTACCTGTGACTTCAAGAAGCTGAAGCATGTGCAGAGGCCACACCTTAGTAGAAGATCTGGGTAGATGGGTTAAACCAAATTGAAGGTAATCAACAGACTGCAAGCCCATCTGTGAGTTAGGGGGTAAGTCTACCCCAAGTATATGAAGACTTTTCATAGCAGAATGGGTAGATGAGACTGATTTGTTCCAATGCCCATACATGTGGCTGAAGCAGGCTCTGTGGAACACTTAAAACTTGGGTTAGGCATCAAAGATTCCAAGGTCATCCACCAAATTCTGGTCAGTCATGAGTCATCTTCACTTTTGTCATTGTAGTAGAAATATAGTAGAGGTATTTCTGATAAAAATCAGGGTAAAAAAAGATGCCCATTGTTATTTCTTCTCTTTGCTATGATGCTAAAAATTCTATCTACCACATTAATTGACCTAATTGACTCAGGAAGAGAGAGTGAAGCTTATGACTTTGTGCACTTTCGCCTCACTTAAATACAATTTATACACAAGTCAAGACATCTCGTGATGGCATTTATCCTCTTAAAAAAACAAAAGACACACAACAACACATGTATCCTTTATACAACGTATTTGCATGTATTTGCTTTCTTGTTTTCTCTCCCATTAGATTGTCTCCAACTTAATGGTAGAGGTTGTCTTTTGTCTCTTTTTGTTTCGTTAGTGCTTAGCACAATGGCTGACACATAGTAGTCAATAAATAAAACTTATTCAATAATGATGTCTTTGCACCTTCTGTCCATCATCTCTTTGTGGGAACATGGTCAACATAGTTTGTCGTAGGTTTCTTAGTGCTATGTCTGGTATCTCATTAATCAGAGTTCTCAATTCTTTCAAAGTTGTTTTTCTTCACAATATTCCTTTGCTTACACACATTGCTCTCCTAGTCCTACTTACTTCACTCTTCATAGCTTTATATTACCCAAGATTCTCTAAAATTCATTTTTGGGGATGATTTTGGTAGCGTAATAATATCCTATTTCATTTATATATCACAATTTCTTCAGCTATTCCCTATTAAGAAGCAATCTCATGAAGGAAATGAATCTGAGTGATTATATAACTTTTTTTTTTCTCAATCCCATAATTCAATCAGAAGGGCACATTAGACCACATAACATTGGCTAAAATATAAAACATTGTAGCTTTTTCTTTCCTGAACTCACTTTGTGATTCTTGACGAGAATAGCATGGAATACCAAGAAAATGAGCTGACAGGACTCCAGTGAAAATAGCCAAGGAACATACAATATCACATACAAGACCCTCCAGAAATTTAGAGGGTCTACCGATAATAACAAGTCCTAAAACAAAAAGTAAAGGTGAAAGAAATGAGTGAACAGAAATTACTAAAGTGTTATTATGATGGCAAGGATACCTAAAACCCAAAGGCAGAACACTGTAAGCAAAACTTCAAAGAACATAGCTGGACACAGTGTCAATTAGAATGATGAAATGAAGCAAAAGTATTTTAAGAATTACAATAATTTTGTATATTAAATAAAAGTGATTAGAGGAAAAAATTGCAAATTAGAGTGAAGTTACACAGAAAGACTTGGAAAGAAATCAACAGCTTCACCCATGTGTTGCAAAAACATTACTTAAATTATAGACTATAAAAATTAATATAATGATGTTTTTCATGAAGCCATGAGGCATTAAAATAAACTAAATACCAGAGAAATAAAAGAAAATGTAAGACACCTGATATAAAAAACTAACCTAAAAACATGTCAAGAAGAGATTATTTTATAAGTATTGAGTCAAATTAAATTAATGACCTTCTTCTTCATTAGTAAATTAGAATAAAAACAAAGCCTGGATACAATATATAAGGAAATCATCCAAAAAAAAAAAAACCCAAAACACAAAAAAAAACCTGCTGAGATATATTAGAATAAGACAGAAACTGAAAACAGAAAAAAAATTTATCAATTGTTTCCTGAAAGAAATTCCTTCCCCCAAAAGACATGCATACTATACAGCTGTGCATAGTACTTTCATAAAAAGTGATCATATATTAAGAAATAAATACCTCATAAATACAAAAAATACAGTTATATTAAGCACAATCATTTCCTTTCCATAGCACAATAAAAATGTATTTAATAAAAGGAGACTAAATTACTCATTTCTAAAGAATTGGTGTTTCAAGGCACAAATCAGTGAAGCAATTGATAACTTCATTAAAAATAATGACAATAGTGAGAGAGCATTCCAAAGTTTTATTAAAATCAATTATTCATGGAAAATGAATGTCTAAAACTTTTAATGAGTAAAATAGGGAGATAAATAAATTGTAAATGCAAGTAAAAATTATGAAAAATGTTTTAAAATTAATAAATATATATACATATATACACACATGTGTGTATATGTGTATAAATAAAACTAAGATATATGCTAACAAGAAAAACAAATGAAATCAGATAAGTAGGCATTTGGAAAAATATAAAAAATAACCAAGGGAGAACAAAAAAAAGAAAGTTTAAACATATCTCTCTCAGAAAAGAAAATTGAACAAGTTATAATTTAACTGTCAAAGAAAAAACCTTGAAGTAGATGAATTTTCAAACAAATTCTATCAAATTTTCAAAGAAAAATTAATTTCAATATTGCACAAAATGTTTATAAGAATAGTAAAAATAAGAGTTTTAATTCTTTCTGTGATAGAGTTATAGTCTTGATACCTAATCCAGACAATGTGAAAAAAGAAAAAAAAATGAAGTTATAATATTGGTTGAAAAAAATAAAATGATATTTTCCAAAAGATGTAAAAGATGTCCAGTTCTGTGGTCAGTTTTACAGTATAGTTCCATGTGAAGAACACAGGCTTTGTTCAAAATTTAAAAACTACCTACAGACATAAATGACCTTAATAATAAGAATAACTAAAAATTATATGATTAATCATTAGATGCAGAAAAAAGCTTTGGAAAAAATTAATAATCACAAATATTAAAGCACTAGGAAACATGCGAATAAAATGACTTTTCCTTAATTTGGTAAGTACTATGTGTTTAAAACTATGAGCCAACATTTTATGTGATGGGACTATAGCAGAATCCTTTCTGATAAAAGCAAGGTAAGAAAAAGATCCCTGTTGTTATCACTTCTACTTGATAAGATGATGAAAATTCTGACTACCACATTAGTGTAAGAAAATTAAATTGAGAACAAACACATATGTGCATATATATATATATATATATATATATATATATATATATAATCATAATTATTTCTTTTTACAAATAAAATAATGGTAAACTTTGAAAACACCAGATAATTCAACTAAAAAGGAAATCATGCCAAATTAAAACCTTCAGCAAATTTACAGGTATATCTGTTTCTCTCACTGTTTCAAATAAATATTCATATATGTATATATGTGTATACACACACACAGACACACACACACACACACACACACACACACATATATATATATAGTATGTGAATATGATAAACCATTACATCATTTTGTTAAAACACAAAGAAGAAAACTAAATTGACCATATTTTTTTCAAAAAAAACTAAACATAAAAGAAAAAATAAATAAATGATATTATTACAAACAATTTTGCCAAAATATTTAACTTGTTTATTGCCAGAAAAATAAAACTGACGAAACATTGCATTTTTTAAGAACCAGAAAAAAAATGACTTCATCTGGAGGAACAGAAGGTAAAGCATATCAAAGTAAACATTTTTTTAAATTGAATTACTTTGTTTTCAGTGTTTGACAATCACTTCCACATATCTTAGACATTTTTCCACTGCCCTCCCCCTCATTCTCTGTTTCATCCTCACTCCCTCCCTGAGACAGCATACAATCTTATATAGATTCTACACATATATTCCTATTAAATCCATGTTACAAAGAAGAATTAAAATAAATGGGATAAACCATAAAACAAAACAAAACATAATACAAAAAGATGGTCTATTTTGATTTGTGATCCAATTCCCCAGTTGCTTCTCTGGATGTGGAAGACACTTTGCTTCAAGACTCCATTGGAAATTTTTTTAGTCCATGCAGTTCAATGAATTACTAAGTCTACCAGAAAAATTCCTCATACACAGCAGTTGTTGCTATGTACAAACTTCTCCTGGTTCTGCTCCTTTCACTCAGTGTTAGCTCATATAAGTCTTTCCAGGCCTCTCTGAAGTCTTTCTGCTCTTTATTTCTTATAGCACTATAGTATTCCATTTCATTCATATACCACAATTTATTCACCCATTCCCGTATTGATGTCATCTCCTTGATTTCCAGTTTTTGGCAACCACAAAGAGAACTGCTATAAATAATGGGTTTCTTTCCTATTTTTATGACCTCTTTGAAATAGAGTCCCAGAGGCAGTATTGCTGGATCAAAGAGTATGCATGTTTTTGTGGCCCTTTGGGCATAGTTCCAAATTGCTCTCAAGAATGGCTGAATCAGCTCACATCTCCACCAACAATGAATTGGTTTTCCAGTTCTCCTACACCTTCTCCAACATTTATCACCTTCCTGTTTTGTCATGTTAGTCAATCAGATAGGTGTGATGTGATATATCAGAGTTGTTTTGATTTGTATATCTCCCATCTATAGTGACTTAGAGTATTGTTTCATATGACTACAGATACTTTCAATTTCTTCTCCTGAAAACTGCCTGTTCATATCCTTTGAGTATTTATCAATTGGGAATGACTTATATTCTTGTACATTTGACTCAGTTCTCTATATATTTTAGAAATGAGGCTTTTATCACAAAAACTACTTGCAAAAGTTCTTTCCCAATTTTCTGCTTCCCTCCTAATCTTGGTTGGACTGGGTTTGATTGCACAAAAACTTTTCAGTTTAATGTAATCAAAATTTTATCTTTTGCACTTCATAATGTTCTTTTTCTCTTGTTGACTGATAAATTTCTCCATTCTCTGTAAATCTGACAAATACACTATTCCTTGCTCCCTAATTTATTTATGGTATCAATATTTTTTTTTTATTAAATCAATGAGCATTTATTAAAGGCCTCTGTATGTGACCCTGGCCTATATGTCATAAAAGGAAAAAAATCTGCAACAGCTGCCTGACCTCACATGGTTTTCAGTCCCCTATGTGGTGTCTTCTTCCTAACAACTGACCATTGTTAAGAAAAAGAAAAGAAAGAAAAAATGTGACCAAAAAACTCCCTGCTTTCATTATAGCCTTGTGTTTTACTATCCTGTATGGTGTTTTTGATGTCTGATTAAGGTTGTACTGCACCTAAAAGCTTTTCCACACTCCTTACATTTATAAGGTTTCTCTCCAGTATGAGTTCTCTGATGTTGAGTAAGTGATGAGCTCTGATTGAAAGCCTTTCCACATTCATTAGATTCATAGGGTTTCTCTTCAGTATTAATGATAGGATATCTAATATGGGCTGAATTATCACTGAAGGCTTTCCCACATTCATTATATGAATAAGGTTTTTCTCTAGTATGAATTTTCTGGTGAATTAGGAGGTTTGTACTCTAGCTGAAGTCTTTCCCACATTCATTACACTTATAAGATTTTTCTCCAGTTTGAATTGTCTGATATTTTGTGAGATTTGCATTCTCACCAAAGGCTTTCCCACATTCATTATATTTGTAGGGTTTCTCTCCAGTTTCAATTTTCTGATGCTGAATAAAGGTTGTATAATAGCCAAAGGATTTTCCACACTGAATAGATTTTTAGGGTTTTCCTCCAGTATGAGTTCTTTGATGGTTTCTGAGTTGTGCACGGTGGTGGAAGGCTTTTCCACATTGTTTACATTTATAGGGTTCCTCTCCAATATGAATTCTCTGATGCTGAACAAGGGTTGAACAGTCACCAAAGGCTCATTCATTACATTTATATGGTTTCTCTCCATTATGAGTACTCTGATGTTTTATGAGATTTGGCTATCATAATTCTGTCAATTTTGTTTTCTTCTCTTCTTGCTACAGCTAGCATTTCTAATACAATATTGAATAACAGTGGTGATAATGAACATCTTTGTTTCACCCCCATCGTATTGGAAATGCACCTAGCTTATCTCCATTGCATAAAATGCTTACTGAAAGTTTTAGGTAGATGCTGCTTACTATTTTATGGAAAGTTCCATTTATTCCTATGTTTTCCAGTGTTTTCAATAGGAATGGGTGTTGTATTTTGTCAAAAGCTTTTTCTGCATCTATTGAGATAATCATGTGGTTTCTGTTAGTTTTCTTGTTGGTGTGATCAATAATGCTAATAGTTTCCTAATACTATGCCAGCCCTGCATTCCTAGTATAAATTATACCTGATCACAATGTATTATTCTCATAAGTTGCTGTATTCTTTCTAATTAAATCTTATTTAAAATTTTCCATCTATATTCATTAGATAAATTGGTATTTTTCTTTCTCTGTTTTGACTCTTCCTGCTTTAGGTATCAAAACCATATTTATATCATAAAAAGAATTTGGGAGGACTCATTTCCCAATTTTCCCAAATTATCTATATAGTATTGAAATTAGCTATTCTTTAACTGTTTGATAGAATTCACTTGTGAATCCATCCAGTCCCAGAGATTTTTTCCCAGGGGCTTCATTAACAGGTTGTTCAATTTCCTTTTCTGCGATTGTTTTTTCTCATAAAACCAACTTTTAATTTTCTTTATTAGTTTAATTATTTTCTTGTTTTCAATTTGGTTACTCTCTCCTTTGGTTTTCAGTATTTCTAATTTGGTATTTGTTTGGGAATTTTAAATTTGTTCTTTGTCTAGCTTTTTTAGTTGCATTCTCAATTCACTGATTTCCTCTTTCTCTATTTTATTCATGTGAGCATTCAGAGATATAAATCTTCCCCTAAGAACTGCTTTTGCAGTTTCCCATAAGTTTTTGTAGGTCGTCTCGTTATTGTCATTCTCTTGAATGAAGTTGTAGATTGTTTCTATGATTTGTTGTTTGACTCATTTATTCTTTAAGATTAGACAATTTAGTTTCGAATTAATTTTTGGTCTAACTTTCCATGGCCTTTTATTACATGTAATTTTTATTGCATTATGATCTGAGAAGGATGCATTGACTATCTCTGCCTTTCTCTACTGTATTGTGAAGTTTTTATGCCGTAGGACATCGTCAGTTTTTGCATATGTGCCAATTAACGCTGAAAAAAAGGTACATTACTTTCTATCCCCATTCAATTTTCTCCAGAGATTTATCATATCTACCTTTTCCAGAATGTTATTCACCTCCTTAACTTCTTTTTTGTTCTTTTTGAGGTTAGATTAATCTAGTTCAGAGAAGGAGAGTTTTAGGTGTCACACTGGTATAGTTTTGCTCTCTATTTCTTCCTGTAACTCCCTTAACTTCTCCTCTAAGAATTTGGATGCTATGTCACTTGGTGCTTATATGTTTAGTAATGAAGTTGCCTTTTTGTCTATGGTGCCTTTTAGCAGAATATAATATGTTTCCTTATCTCTTTTGATTAGATCTATTTCTGATTTTGCTTTGTCTGAGAATAAGAATGCTGCTCTTACTTTTCTCTTATATTTGCTGAAGCTTATTCTGCTCCAACCTTTTTACCTTTATCCTTTGTGTATCCCCATTTCAAATGTGTTTCTTGTAAATAACATACTGTTGGATTATGGTTTTTTATTCATTCTGCTATAATCTATTCTATCTGCCTCTGTTTTATGGCAGAGTTCATCCCATTCACATTTACAGTTATGATTACTATCTACGTCTTTCCCTCCATCCTATTTTGTCCCATTTTTGCTTTCAGTTATCCCTTCTCCCTTACCCTAAACAATAGTTTTAATTTTTGACCACTGCCTCTCTCATTCTTCTCTCCCTGCTTTCAGTCCCTATCCGTTTCACTCCCCCTTTCCCTTATTACTTCTTCCCTCCAATTTAGTCTCTCTTCCCTTTTCTTTCACCTTTCCACTCCTACTCCCCATAGAGGTAGCTAGATTTCTATGCTTTACTGAGTTTGTTGTTCACTCCTTGCACCAAATCAGATGACAGCAAATCTCAAACAGAGCTCATTTCCTTCCCTGTCTAATAGCTTGGCAAAGTTGATCAGTTTTGCATACACTTTAGCCTAGTGATACCACTACTGTGATTATATCCCAAAAAGAAAGAGAAAAAGGAAAATGTACTATATATACAAATATGTATATAATAGGTTAACTTGTCATTTTTGTGGTTGTTTTGGTTGGGGTGGGGGTTGTAGTGATAAAGAACTGAAAACTAAGGGATAACCTTATGGGAAACAAAAAATAAAAATCAGTTAGAGAAATACACAACAAACTACATGGACACAATATTAGTTCTATAAGAAGGATAAGAGAAAATATTTTAAGAACCAATGCAGACTAACGTGAGCCAGAACAGGAATAAAATCTATGTTTTAAAAAAGTGAAAGACTATGCCCACAGGGCTACAAAATCTTGCTTGCTCTTTGACCCAATAATACTGCTTTTAGGACTATATCCCCAAGAGTTCATAAAAATGGGAAAGAGTCCCACATTTACCAAAATATTTATAGCAGTTCTCATTGTGGTGGCCAAAAACTGATTATCAAGGGACTGTCTATCAGTTGGGGAATGGCTGAATAAATTGGGGTATATGAATGTAATGAAATACTATTGTGCTGTAAGAACTGATGAATAGGAAGACTTCTGAGAGACCTGGAAAAACTTGTACGAACTGATGCTGAGTGAAAGGAGCAGAACCAGGAGAACTTTGTACACAGCAACAACCACAGTGTGTGAGGAATTTTTCTGGTACACTTAGTACTTCATTGCAATTCAAGGACTTAAATAATTTCCAGTAGTCTCTTAAGGCAAAATGCCTTCCACATCGAGGGAGAGAACTATGGAATTCGATTGCAGAATGAAGCAGATCATTTTCCTTTGTATTATGTTTTGGTTTGTTTTATGATCTTTCACATTTATTTTAATTCTTCTATGCAATGTGACTAAGATGAAGATGTATTTAATAAGAATATGTGTGTAGAACTTATATAAAACTGTTTGCCATCTCAGGGAGGGAGTGGAGATGTAGGGGGGAAAGGGGTGAGGGAGGGGAAAATCTAAGATATATGGAAGTGATTTTAAAACACTGAAAACAAATAAAATAATTAATAAAAATGATAGACTTTATGAACTGATCAGCAAAACTGTCAACATGATTCTAGAGGAGTGATGATGGAGAATTGTGCCTACCATCTTATACAGGGTAATAGGTGAAACATTCTGAATAAGACACATATTTTAGCTATTTCAGTGTGGGAATTTTTCTGTATACTAAGTATTTTTTCTTTTTATTTTATGTGGGAATGGAAAAAGTTTCAAGGGAAAAAAACTTTAGAATTTAAAAAGCATTAGTTTACTAAGGTCATGATATCTGGTAATATTGGTAAAATCCAAATATAGTAATTTTTCTACAAATAATAATAAAAAGTATATTGTTATAAAATGTCAGTAGATTTGTTTAATTTCTTATTTTTTTAACACTTCCCTTTCCAATTTCATATCAATGTTCCCTCTAGATCCTCACAATCTGATTAATATCCCCTATGACCATCTGGTCTCCTTGCTGTATTCTTCATATAATCAAAGTTTCCAAGTAGCCATTCTACAATTCTCGGTCCTTTCTCTCTCTGACTTGTAGTGCTTGCCCCATAAATTTCCCTGTTCACTGTCTGACCAATGTCAGTTATTGAAAGTGTCAAAGAGAACAGTGCCCCAAAATATGGTACGTCCCAACCCACAGATCTATACTCTTTTCTTTTTCATCTTTTTCCTATATATTTGCCAGAAATCTCATTTTTAGGTCCATGCTCTCCTACTGCACCAGTTGTAATTGACACCAGAGGTTTCAACCACCCACTTGCAGGATAAATGTACTTTTTCAGATATTAAAATCCACAAGCCCAGTTATTTGTAAAGTGCTCATCTTCTCTCACTTGTAGAAACATTCATCAATGGAAGACCTTTCTGCCTTCAAAGTAAGATCTCCTTCCTTTCTTTCCCTTTTCACTTTCTTCTTCATTTACTCTGTTTTGCTGGGCAGGTGATTTTTGTTTGAAACTCTGATCCATTTGCCTCCTGGAATATCAAATTCTAAGCTCTGGGCTCCTTTAATGTGGAAACTGTTAAATCTGATGTCACACTGACTGGGGCTCCA
This sequence comes from Notamacropus eugenii, assembly GCF_028372415.1. Taxonomy (NCBI): domain Eukaryota; kingdom Metazoa; phylum Chordata; class Mammalia; order Diprotodontia; family Macropodidae; genus Notamacropus; species Notamacropus eugenii. The sequence continues at coordinate 73,690,130 of NC_092878.1, read as the reverse complement.
TTATATATGAATTATTTCTTTCTGGATATCTTCAAAAGTTTATCCTTGACCTGGGAGCTCTGAAATTTGGCTATCATTTCTGGGAGTTTTCATTTTGTGATCTCTCACTGGAGGTGATTAGTAAAATTATTCGTATTTTACCCACTGGACTTAAGATATCAGGGAAATTTTCCTTTATAATTTCTTGAAATGTGATGTCTAGCTTTTTTTCATGACTGATTATTAATTCGTCATCCTCCATAATACTCTATAAATAATTCTGTACAGTAAATATGTGCATTTCTGTCTTGTCCCTCTTCTTGACAAACAATTATCTCATTGCAGAAATAATTTTCGGACTTTTTTGACCCTTTTAGTGTGACATGTTTATATAAATTAATGGCTCATAAGAAATGTTTATAGAGTCAGTTTTTATTTTTGTCCCTTTCCCAATTTTTAGTTTTACAGTTTATTCAAATTGAATGGATTGGAGGTGTTCTAAGTTTGTTCTTCATTTGCTTCATGTACTCTGAAAGTTGACGTGGAACCATCAGCTAAAATAAATGGAGAAATTTTGGATGCTGTGAATAAGTTCACTTAACTTGGTAGTGTATTTTGCAGGGATGTACACGTTGACAATGAGGTTGACACATGCATTGCCAGAACTAGCTCTGCATTTAGGAGGCTCCAAAGAAAAGTTTGGGAGAATAGAAGCATTTGACTCCCAAACTGAAAGTCTACAGAGCCGTTGTGCTGACCTCATTGTTGTATGCCTGCCAAACATGGACAGTCTACCAGCACCATACCAGAAAACTGAATCTCTTCCATTCGAACTATCTTAGGAAGATTTTGAAGATCACCTGGCAGAATAAGCTACCAGTCACTGAGATTTTTACTTGAACTAAACTGTCAAACATTCAAACTATGCTTCAGGGAGTGCAATTCTGATGGGCTGGCCACATTCTTCGAGTGCAAAATGTTTGCTTGCCAAAAAGACTTTTATGAACAACTCGCATGGGGCAGGAGATTGCATGGTGGTCAGAAGAAGCAATACAAGGACACTCTAAAGGTCTCTCTCAAGAACTTTGGATTTGACTGTGGGACATAAGAGACATTGGTACAGGACTTCTCAGCATGGTGTGCCCACATCAGGAAAGGTGCTATGCTCTATGAGCAAAGCAGAATACCAAAACAAATGTAGGATGTGCAAATTTAGAGTAATCACCCCCAAAGATTCAACAGGGACTATCTGGGCCCAGTCTGTGGTAGAGCATTGCCAGTTCATATTGGTCCGATCAGCCACAGTCATACATATTGCAACTTCACTTTATCTTGGTATACCATTTTTGTCCTCTTCGAGAATGAAGGACAACAACTACCAACCTCTAGAAGTTAAGATTCCATATATTATTAATTTCTCCCTTTGCTCTCACATATAAATGATCTTACAATGCACTATCTGATTTTAAAATAACCACACTGTAGCCAGTTGTTTCATTCTTGATAGGATATAATTAATTACTGACATTCAACTTAGATGTATTTTTAGACTTTTCTCATAATTTTTTCTCAAATTGCTAATGATATATAAATAAGTTCTGAGTACCATTTGACCACTTTCATTTCTCAAAGTCACTACTATAATAATTGTTTCTGAGTATTTTCTCCCTGGTCTACAGGAGTGATCAAATTTTATAATCTTTAACAAGTACCATATAATTTTCATGATCACTGCTTCATAGTATAATTCGAAGATATTTTAATGTTAGACTCTTTTCATTCCTGCTTTTGTTCATTTTTCCCCTTCATATTTGTGACCTCTCTTATTCATCTAAATATTTTTTACTTGTTCTTTTATCCAATTTCATAAGTCACCTATTGGTGGCTTGATTGCTGTGGTGCTATGTTTAGATAATGTCATCATTTTTATTATGTTGACAACACAAACATGGTATTGAATTTAACTGCTTGTGATTATCTTTATATTTTTGTCAAAAAGTTTTATTGCTATATCCTTATAAATATGTCAAGGCTGAGATATGCTTGGAATATTTTATCTATTTTCGGTTATGTGAAGGGAATATATTTTTCTCTTTTTTCCTTTTAATTTTGCTTAGCAACATGCAGAAAGCTTGATTACTTGGGTAGGGGTGTTTTCTATCCAACTTAAGTTATTGTTTTTCTTAATTTCCATTAAATCTTTATTTTTATAAACAATATATTTTAATATTGAAAAATTTTAAATTGTATTTTCCTCTATATACTTTCTCAATTTCTTTTCTGCTATAACTAAAATTTCTGTAATTAAAGGAAACATTAAAATGAACTGCATATGTTTAATCTATCTTTGACTTAATTGGAAAAACTTTTATTGATTTGCATTAAAACAGATGTTAACTTTTACTTTTCTGTAGATATTGTTTATCCCATTGAAGGAAACATCATTTATTTCTATGCTTTTAGGGTTCCTTTCATAAAAATGAGTGAGGTAATTTGTCAAAAGTTTTTCTAAAATCACTTGATATGGGGGGGGGGGCGGGGCGGAGCCAAGATGGCGGAGTAGAAAGACGCAAATACATATAGCTCCGAACCCACAACACACAGAACATTTGTATAAAGTAACTCATGGCGAATTCTGGAGCAGTGAGGCCACAGAACAGGGGAGCGAAGAAGATTTCTGTTCCAGAGGGACCTGCAAACCTCTCGCAAAAGGTCCGTCACGCTGTAGACACAGAGCCCAGCCCAGCCCTGCCGCGGCCGTGGCACTGAGAGGAACAGATCCGAGCAGGCTTCAGGGACGGGATCTCCAGCGGCCGCACAAGTCCCTCCACCCACAGGTGACAGGGGTAGGGGAGAGAGTCTCTTTGGCAGGTCGAGAGGGGAGTGGGGTGCCCCCATAACTCAGGCCCCCTCGGGAGGCAGAAGCTGAGAGGCAGCAGCAGACGAGGGTTCCCCAAGCAGGCAGGAGCCTGGATCCATTGTTGAAGGTCTGTGCATAAACTCCCTGAGGGAACTGAGCCTGACAGGTGGCCCTGCCCCAACCTGAGCACCTGAACTTAATCTCACACTGAATAGCAGCCCTGCCCCCGCCCAAAGTCCTGAGGCTGGAAGCAGCATTTGAAGCTCAGACCCCAAACGCTCACTGGGAGGATCAGGAGGCGAGGAGGGTGTGGAGAGAATATTCAAAGGTCAAGTCACTGGCTGGGAAAATGTCCAGAAAAGGGAAAAGAAATAAGACTATAGAAGGTTACTTTCTTGGTGAACATGCATTTCCTCCCTTCCTTTCTGATGAGGAAGAACAATGCTTACCATCAGGCAAAGACACAGAAGTCAAGGCTTCTGTGTCCCAGCCCACCCAATGCGCTCAGGTCATGGAAGAGCTCAAAAAGAATTTTGAAAATCAAGTTAGAGAGGTGGAGGAAAAGCTGGGAAGAGAAATGAGAGACATGAAGTCAAAGCATGAACAGAAGGTCTGCACCCTGCTAAAGGAGACCCAAAAAAATGTTGAAGAAGATAACACCTTGAAAAAGAGGCTAACTCAATTGGCAAAAGAGGTTCAAAAAGCCAATGAGGAGAAGAATGCTTTCAAAAGCAGAATTAGCCAAATGGAAAAGGAGGTTCAAAAGCTCACTGAAGAAAATAGTTCTTTCAAAATTGGAATGGCACAGATGGAGGCTAATGACTTTATGAGAAAGCAAGAAATCACAAAACAAAACCAAAAGAATGGAAAAATGGAAGATAATGTGAAATATCTCATTGGAAAAACAACTGACCTGGAAAATAGATCCAGGAGAGACAATTTAAAAATTATGGGACTACCTGAAAGCCATGATCAAAAAAAGAGCCTAGACATCACCTTTCATGAAATTATCAAGGAAAACTGCCCTGAGATTCTAGAACCAGAGGGCAAAATAAATATTCAAGGAATCCACAGAACACCGCCTGAAAGAGATCCAAAAAGAGAAACTCCTAGAAACATTGTGGCCAAATTCCAGAGTTCCCAGGTCAAGGAGAAAATAGTGCAAGCAGCTAGAAAGAAACAATTCAAGTATTGTGGAAATACAATCAGGATAACACAAGATCTAGCAGCCTCTACATTAAGGGATCGAAGGGCATGGAATAGGATATTCCAGAAGTCAAAGGAACTAGGACTAAAACCAAGAATCACCTACCCAGCAAAACTGAGTATAATACTTCAGGGGAAAAATTGGTCTTTCAATGAAATAGAGGATTTTCAAGCATTCTTGATGAAAAAGACCAGAGCTGAAAAGAAAATTTGACTTTCAAACACAGGAATGAAGAGAAGCATGAAAAGGTGAACAGCAAAGAGCACTCATAAGGGACTTAGTAAAGTCGAACTGTTTACATTCCTACATGGAAAGACAATATTTGTAACTCTTGAAACTTTTCAGTATCTGGGTACTGGGTAGGATTTCACACACACACACACACACACACATGCACACACGCACACACACACACACGCACACACACAGAGACAGAGAGCACAGAGTGAATTGAAGAGGATGGGATCATATCTTAAAAAAAATGAAATCAAGCAGTGAGAGAGAAATATATTGGGAGGAGAAAGGGAGAAATGGAATGGGGCAAATTATCTCTCATAAAAGAGGCAAGCAAAAGACTCATTAGTGGAGGGATAAAGAGGGGAGGTGAGAGAAAAACATGAAGTCTACTCTCATCACATTCCACTAAAGGAAAGAATAAAATGCACACTCATTTTGGTATGAAAACCTATCTTACAATACAGGAAAGTGGGGGATAAGGGGATAAGCAGGGTGGGTGGGATGATAGGAAGGAGGGCATGGGGAGGAGGGTGCAATTTGAGGTTGACACTCATGGGGAGGGATAGGATCAAAAGAGAATAGAAGTAATGGGGGACAGGATAGGATGGAGGGAAATACAGTTGGTCTTATACAACACGACTGTTGTGGAAGTCATTTGCAAAACTACACGGACATGGCCTGTATTGAATGGCTTGCCTTCCAAAGGGAAGGGGTGGGGAGGAAGGGAGGAAGAAAAGTTGGAACTCAAAGTGTTAGGATCAACTGTCGAGTAATGTTCTTGCCACTAGGAAATAAGAAATACAAATAAAGGGGTATAGAGAGCTATCTAGCCCTACAGGACAAAAGAGAAGACAGAGACAAGGGCAGAGAGGGATGATAGAAGAGAGAGCAGATTGGTCATAGGGGCAATTAGAATGATTGGTGTTTGGGGGGGAGGGGATAAAAGGGGAGAAAATTTGTAACCCAAAATTTTGTGAAAATGAATGTTAAAAGTTAAATAAAGAAATTTAATAAAAATTAAAATAAAATAAAATAAAATCACTTGATATAATTATGTTGGTTTTTGGAAAATTTAGGCTAATAATGTGTTCTAATATGTCAATTATTATCTTCATATTTAATGATCCTTTCATTCCTCACATAAACCTACTCCAATTGCCATCAATGATATTTTAATGTGGGTTTCTTCTTTATTTATTTTTTTCCAATATGTTTGCACCTATAATCATTAGTCATTTCTCTATCTAGATTTCGTCCTCTTTAAGCTTTTTTGTTTTTTTCAATTTGAATCACTTGGAATATATGTGTATATAGATAGATACATAGATATACATACATATGTACACACGTACATATATATTCATACATACGTATACGCAAATATACATATACATGTATATGTGTATACAGATACAAATGCACAGATGTTTCTTTTGATTCCTGTGTTTGAAAGTGGAATTTTCTACTCAGCTCTAGTCTTTTCAACAAGAATGTTTGGAAGTCCCCTATTCCATTGAAATTCTATTTTTCCCCTGAAATATTATACTCAGTTTTGCTGGGTAGTTGATTCATGGTTTTAATTCTAGTTTCTCTGACCTCCAGAATATCATATTATAAACCCTTCAATTCTTTAGTGTGGAAGCTACTAAATCCTATGTTATCCTGATTTTTTTTTCCCACAGCACTTGAATTGTTTCTTTCTTGCTGCTTGTAATAATTTTCTACTTGACCTAGGAATTCGGGAACATGGCTACAATATCCCTAGGAATTTTCCTTTTGGGATCTCTTTCAGGAGGTATTCAGTGGATTATTTCCATTTTCCTCTCTTCTTGTAGAATATCAGGAAAGTTTCCCTTGATAATTTGTTTTTTTGTTGTTGTTTAATTAATTTATTTAAGTTTTAACATTCATTTTCACAAAATTTTGGGTTCCAAATTTTCTCCCAATTTGTCCCCTTTCCCCACCCCAAAACACTGAGCATTCTAATTGCCCCTATCACCAATCTGCCCTCTCTTTTGTAATCCCTCCCTTCCCTTGTCGCCATCTTCTCTTTTACCCTGTAGGGCCAGATAACTTTCTATTCTCCTTTAACTGTATTTCTTATTTCCTAGTAGCAAGAACAGTACTCGACAGCTGTTCCTAAAACTTTGAGTCCCCACTTTTCTTCATCCCTCCCTCCCCACCCCTTCCCTTTCGAAGGCAAACAATTCAATATAGGCCATATCTCTGTAGTTTTGAAAATGACTTCCATAATAGTCGTGTTGTGTAAGACTAACTATATTTCTCTCCATCCTATCCTATCCCCCATTACTTCTATTCTCTTTTGATCCTGTCCCTCCCCAAGAGTGTTGACTTCTAATTGCTTCCTCCTCCCATTGCCCTCTCTTTCATCCTCCCCCCATCGCTTATCCCTTTATCCCCCACTTTCCTGTATTGTAAGATAGATTTTCATACCAAAATGAGTATACATTTTATTCCTTCCTTTAGTGGAATGTGATAAGAATAAACTTCATGTTTTTCTCTCACCTGTCTTCTTTTCCCTCCACTAGAAAGTCTTTTGCTTGCCTTTTTTATGAGAGATAATTTGCCCTATTCCATTTCTCCCTTTCTCGTCCCAATATATTTCTCTCTCACTGCTTGATTTCATTTTTTTAAAGATATGATACCATCCTATTCAATTCACTCTGTGCTCTCTGTCTCTGTTTGTGTGCGTGTGTGTGTGTGTGTGTGTGTGTGTGTGTGTGTAATCCTATCCACTTCCCAGATACTGAAAAGTTTCAAGAGTTACAAATATTTTCTTTCAGTGTAGGAATATAAACAGTTCACCTTTAGTAAGTCCCTTATGACTTCTCTTTGCTGTTTACCTTTTCATGGTTCTTTTCATTCTTGTGTTTGAAAGTCAAATTTTTTTTCAGCTCTGGTCTTTTAATCAAGAATGCTTGAAAGTCCCCAATTTCATTGAAAGACCGTTTTTTCCCCCTGAAGTATTATACTCAGTTTTGCTGGGTAGGTGATTCTTGGTTTTAGTCCTAGTTCCTTTGACTTCTGGAATATCATATTCCACCCCCTTAGATCCCTTAATGTAGAAGCTGCTAAATCTTGTGTTATCCTGTTTGTATTTCCACAATACTTGAATTGTTTCTTTCTAGCTGCTTGTAATATTTTCTCCTTGACTAGGGAACTCTTGAATTTGGCCACAATGTTCCTAGGAGTTTCTCTTTTTGGATCTCTTTCAGGTGGTTATCTGTGGATTCCTTGAATACTTATTTTGCCCTCTGGTTCTAGAATCTCAGGGCAGTTTTCCTTGATAATTTCATGAAAGATGATGTCTAGGCTCTTTTTTTGATAATGGCTTTCAGGTAGTCCCATAAGTTTTAAATTGTCTCTCTTGGATCTGTTTTCCAGGTCAGTTGTTTTTCCAATGAGATATTTCACATTATCTTCCATTTTTTCATTCTTTTGGTTTTGTTTTGTGATTTCTTGGTTTCTCATAAAATCATTAGGCTCCATGTGTACCATTCTAATTTTGAAAGAACTATTTTCTTCAGTGAGCTTTTGAACCTCCTTTTCCATTTGGTTAATTCTACTTTTTAAAGCATTCCCCTCCTCATTGGCTTTTTGAACCTCTTTTGCCAATTGAGTTAGCCTATTTTTCAAGGTGTTATTTTCTTCAGCATTTTTTTGGGTCTCCTTTAGCCAGGTGTTAACCTGTTTTTCATGCTTTTCTTTCATCTCTCTCATTTCTCTTCCCAGTTTTTCTTCCACCTCTCTTACTTGATTTTCAAAATCCTTTTTGAGCTCTTCCCTGGCTTGAGCCCATGGTATATTTATTTTGCATGTGTGGGATACAGAAGCCCTGACTTCTGTGTCTTTCCCTCATGGTAAGCATTGTTCTTCTTCATCAGAAAGGAAGGGAGGAATTATCTGTTCATCAAGAAAGCAACCTTCTATAGTCTTATTTTTTTCCCTTTTCTGGGCATTTTCCCAGCCAGTGACTTGACTTCTGAGTTTTCTTTCCATACCCACCACGCCTCCAGATCCGTCTAGCCAGAGCTTGGGGTCTGAGATTCAAATGCTGCTTTCCAGCCTCAGGGCTTTGGGCAGGGGTGTGGTTGTTATTCAGTGTGAGATTAAGTTCAGGTGCTCAGGTAGGGGCAGGGCCACCACACAGGGCTTAGTTACCTCAGGGGGTTTATGTGGAGACCTTCAACTATGGATCTGTGCTCTTGCCTGCTTGGGGAGCTCCTGTGTGCCACCTCCCCCGCTGCTGCCTCCCAAGGGAGCCTGATTTATGAGGACACCCCATTCCCCTCTCGACCAGCCCAAGAGACCCTCTCACCGACCCTTGTCACCTGTGGGTGGAGGGACATGCGTGGCTGCTGGAGATTCTGTCCCTTACGCCTGCTCATATCTGCTCCTCTCACTGCCATGGCGTTAGGATAGGGCTGAGCTCTGCTCTGGGGCAGGTGTGCGACAAACCCTTCTCATCAGGTTTTCAGGTCTCTCTGGAACAAAAATCTTGTCCACTCTGTTGTTCTGTGGCTTCTGCTGCTCCAGAGATGGTTGGGAGGTCTTCTTTACAGATATTTTATGAGCTGTGGGTTCAGAGCTAACATATGTGTGTCTTTCTACTCCGCCATCTTGGCTCCTCCCCCCTTGATAATTTCTTGAAAGATGATGACTAGGTTCTTTTTCTTAAATCATGATTTCCAGGTGAACTAATAATCTTAAAATTCTCTCTCCTGTATAAATGTTCCAGATCAGTGCTTTTTCCAATGAGACATTTCACATTACCTTATATTTTTTTCATTCTTTTGATTTTCTTTTAAAACTTCTTGATTTCTTATGAAGTCATTGACTTCCATTTGATCCATTTTAACTTTAAGAGGATTATTTTCTTCAGTGAACTTTTGTGTCCCATCTTCCATTGGCTAATTCTACTTTTTAAGGCATTCTTCTTCTTCTTCTTTTTTTTTTTTGGACCTCTCTTGCCATTTGATTGAGTCTATTTTTCAAGGTATTACTTTCTTCACTACTTTTTAGTGTCTCTTTTAGCTATCTATTGACTAGCTTTTCATAATTTTTTAAATTAATTTTTAACATTTATTTTCACACAATTTTGGGTTACAAATTTTCTCCCCTTTTATCCCCTCCCCCCTCAAACCCAAGCTTTCTAATTGCCCCTGTGACCTATCTGCTCTCTCCTCTATCCTCCCTCCCTGCCCTTGTCTCCATCTTCTCTCTTGTCCTGTAGGACCAGATAGCTTTCTTGACCCCTTAACCTGTATTTCTTGTTACCCAGTGGTAAGAATATTACATTTGGTCCTAACACTTTGAGTTCTAACCTCCTTAGCTTCCTTCCTCTCCACCCCTTCCCCTTGAAAGACAGGCAATTCAATATAGGCCATATCTGTTTAGTTTTGCAAATGATTTCCATACTAGTTGTGCTGTATAGGACTAATTATATTTCCCTCCATCCTATCCTGTCCCCCTTTACTTCTATTTTCTTATGGTCCTTTCCCTCCCCATGAGTGTCAACCTCGTATTGCATTCTCCTCCCCATGCCCTCCCCTCCATCCTCCCCCTCACCCTGCTTGTGCCCCTGTCCCCCACTCTCCTGTATTATGAGATAGGTTTTCCTATCAAAATGAGTGTGCATTATATTCTTTCCTTTAGTGGAATGTGATGAGAGAAGACCTCATGTTTTTCTCTTGCCTCCCCTCTTTATCCCACCACTAATAAGTCTTTTGCTTGCCTCTTTTATGAGAGATAATTTGCCCCATATAACTTCCCCCTTTCTCCTCCCAATATTTCTCTCTCACTGCTTGATTTCATTTTTTTTTAATATATGATCCCATCCTCTTCAATTCACTCTGTGCACTCTGTCTCTCTGTATGTGTGCGTGTGTGCATGTGTGTGTGTGTGTGTACTCCCACCCAGTGCCCAGATACTGAAATGTTTCAAGAGTTATAAATATTGTCTTTCCATGTAGGAATGTAAACAGTTCAACTTTAGTAAGTCCCTTATGATTTCTCTTTGCTGTTCTCCTTTTCATGGTTCTCTTCATTCTTGTGTTAGAAAGTCAAATTTTCTTTCCAGCTCTGGTCTTTTCATCAGGAAAATTTGAAAGTCCTCTATTTCATTGAAAGATCATTTTTTCTCCTGAAGTATTATACTCAGTTTTGCTGGGTAGGTGATTCTTGGCTTCAGTCCTAGTTCCTTTGACTTCTGGAATATCCTATTCCATTCCCTTCTATCCCTCAAGTTAGAGGGTGCCAGATCTTGTGCTATCCTGATTGTATTTCCACAATACTTGAATTGTTTCTTTCTAGCTGCTTGCAATATTTTCTCTTTCACCTGGGAATTCTGGAATTTGGCCACAATGCTCCTAGGAGTTTCTCTTTTTGGATCTCTTTCATGCGGTGTTCTGCGGATTCCTTAAATATTTATTTTGCCTTCTGGTTCTAGAATCTCAAGGCAGTTTTCCTTGATAATTTCATGGAAGATGATGTCTAGGCTCTTCTTTTGATCATGGTTTTCAGGTAGTCCCAGAATTTTTACATTGTCTCTCCTGATTCTATTTTCCAGGTCAGTTGTTTTTCCAATAAGATATTTCACATTATCTTCCATTTTTCGAATCTGCGTGGTATGTTCTGAGATATCTGTCTTTCTTGAAAAGTCCTTAGCATCCATCCGTATCATTCCAGTTTTGAAAGATCTATTTTCTTCAGTGAGCTTTTGAATCTCCTTTTCCATTTGGTTAATTCTGCTTTTGAAAGCATTGTTTTCCTCATTGGCCCCTTGCACCTCCCTTGCCAGCTGAGTTAGGCTAGTTCTCAAGGTGTTAATTTCTTCAAGATTTTTTTGGTTCTCCTTTAGCAGGGAGCTGATTTGCTTTTCATGCTTCTCCCTCAACCCTCTCATTTCCCTTCCCAGTCTTTCCTCCACCTCTCTAACTTGATTTTCAAAATTCCTCTTGAGCCCTTCCATGGCCTGAGCCCATTGGTTGGGCTGGGACACAGAATCCTCAATTTCTGTGTCTTTGCCTGATGGCAAGCATTGTTCCTCCCCATCAGAAAGGAAGGGAGGAAGTGTCTTTTCTCCGATAAAGTACCCTTCAATAGTTTTATTTCTTTTCCCTTTTCTTGGCATTTTCTCCAACCAGTGGCCTGACCTCTGAATGTTCTCCTCACACCTACCTCGCCTCCTGGTCCTCCCAGCCAGCGTTTGGGGACTGAGATTCAAATGCTGCTTCCCACCTTAGGATTTTTGGCGGGGGCAGGGCTGCTATTCAGTGTGAGAATTAAGTTCAGGTGGTCAGGGGCAGGGCCTCCTCTCAGGCATAGTTCCCTCTGGGGCTTTATGCACAGACCTTCCACAATGGATCCAGGCTCCTGCCCGTTTGGGGAGCCCCTGTCTGCAGCCGCCTCTCAGCCCCCACCTCCCCGGGGGGGCCCAAGCCTTGTGGGCACCCCACTCCCCTCTCAACCCCCCAAAGAGACTCTCTTACCCACCCCCGTCAGTCACCTGTTTGTGGGGGGGCCGTGCCTCCGCTGAAGATCCCGCCTCCGGAGCCCTCTCAGATCTGTGCCTTGGGAGCCATGGCCGACGCCGCCGCCTCCACAGGTCCGGGCTGGGCTCCGCTTCTGCAGCGCGACGGACCTTTTGCGAGAGGTTTGCAGGTCCCTCTGTGTGTGGGGGGACCCGCATGGCCGCTGGAGATCCCGTCCCCGTAGCCCTCTCCGATCTCCTCCCCTCAGTGTCGCGGCCCCGGCACGGCCGCACTCCGCTCCCGATCTGGCGCCCAGTCCGCGGCGCGAAGGATCCCCCGCGAGAGGTCCGCAGGTCTCTCCCGAGCAGGAATCTCCCTCGCTCCAATACTCCGTTGTCTCTGGGTGCAGAATTCGCCCTGGCTTGGTCCCCTCTAGCCGTTCTGTGGTTTGTGTGTTCGGAGCTATGTGTATGTGCCTTTTCATGATTTTCTTGCATCACTCATTTTCTTCTCAATGTTTCCTTTACTTCTCTTACTAGATTTTCAAAATCCTTTCTGAGCACTTCCATAGTCTGTGACCATTTCATATTTTTCTTGGAGGCTTTGGATGTAGGAACCTTGACCTTGCTGTCTTCCCACTGTTGTATGCTTTGATCTTCATTATTGTAAGAAAATTACATTACACCAAGATAGTAACCTTCTATAGTCTTATTTTTTTTCTCTTTTTGATCATTTCTCTAGGCAATTGCTTGGCTGTTAAGCTCTTTGTTAAGTAATAGATGTATTTTCAAAAGTTTCAAGTGTTTTGTGTAGTTCAGTGATATTTCTAGGGACCTGTAAAGTCTCAGTTCTTCCAAAGTGTTTTGATTAAAGCAGTAGTATATATTCCTTTACTGGCCTGCTCTCTGGTCTTGAGTAACCACAAGTACTCTTTTCTGTCCAGGAACTGTGAGTAAGATTCCCTCTCCACAGCCACCATCAGTTCTGGAATGCCAACATTCCTCCCTCAACCCACGAACACCAACCAAGACTATAAACCAGATCCGCCACCTGATTCTTCAACTGTCTCTAAGCAGAGAGCTCCAGAAGCAGTCACTGCTGTGGCAGTGACTGCAACCACCCTGGATCTGAGGACTCTCACCCAGGTGAAGGAGCTTTCCCTCTGAACTTTGAAGCTGTCTTTGACGTATGTGCATTGAGAAGTCTAGCTCTCAGTGATTCAGCTCCCTGAGGCCTGTTCCAATCCCATCTATGCAGGCATGGCCCATGCTAAGCTGAACTCTGCCCTGAGGTCGTTTTAATGGACACTTCCTGTCAGCCTTCCAGATCTTTTTGGACTGGAAATCTGTTTCATTCTGTCATTTTGTGACTATTATACCTCTAGAGTTTCTTTAGAGTCATTTTTACACGTATTTTGCAGCGTTTGGGGTAGAGCTCAGGTAGGTTCCTGCTTCTACTCTGCCATCTTAGCTCCACCCCCAAGACTTGCATGTTGATCTACTGCACTACAAGGTGCAACATGCTAATTGCCAACACTTGCTTGTTAAGATCTGTCAGTGAACTTGACCATGGATTGTGTATAACTTGCTTTTTGTTTATTTTTTTGGAAAATAATGTAATCACTATGACTTTAACTGTTACAGAACAGATGAAAAAGTGTACCATTTTGTTTTCAAAATTTTCTCTTTTCTTCTTCTTTTCATATACTTCCTCTACTTTCCAGTTTTTATTCAACTTCTGGTAATTGCACTTGAGTGTACTACTCCCCCCAAGACCATTACAGTGATCCCCCTCAAAGGGGTGATAGTGCCCACTCTGAGAACCTCTGCTCTAAAGTCTACTTTCTTTCTTACCATTGCCTCCTTTAAACCCCCACCTTCTATAACAACATTGTTTCCCTTATTCCCTTCCACCCCTATTTCTCTGTTGGGAAAGAGAATTTCCTATACACTTCTGAGTGTAAATTTTATTCTTTAAGAGAATTAATTTGATGAGAGTAGTGTTCAATGATTTCCCATCCCTCCCTGCTTCCATCTTCTTCTCCAAGATATAAGGTCTTCTTGTAAACCTGTTTTATGTAAGACAACTTACTCCATTTTTATCCATTCCTTCTTATTTCAGTGTGTCATTCTTTTGTGTCCCTTCATTGTTTTTAAGACCATCCCATCATAGTAAACTCATACTCCAGGAATTCTTTTTTTCAATTTATTTTTTTATTTTTAGTTTTCAACATTCATTTCTGCAAGATTTTGAGTCTCAGATTTTCTCCCCATGTCTTCCCTCCCTCACCCTCAAAACACTGTGCATTCTGATTATCCCCTCCCTCAATCTACCCTCACTTCTGTCATTTCCATCCCTCCCCTTATCCCCATCTTCTCTCTTTTCTTGTAAGGTAAGATGGATTTCTATACCTCATTACCTGTATTTCTTATTTCCCAGTTAAATGCAAAACCATATGCTCAACATTTGTTCCTAAAACTTTGAGTTCTAACTTCTCTCCCTTCTTTCCTCCCTACCCATCCCCACTGAAAAGGCAAATAATTCAATATATCCTATGTATGTGTAGTTTTGCTAAAGACTTCAGTAATGATCATGTTGTGAAAGATTACCTAAAATTCGCTCCATCCTATCATGCACTCCCCATTTATTTTATTCCCTCTTTTGACATGATCTCTCCCCAAAAGTGTTTACTTCGAATTAGCCCTCCTCTCATTTGCCCTCCCTTCCATCATCCCCTCTCCCAGGCTCCAATTATCCACTTCTCCCATACTTCCCTGTAGCATATATAGATTTTCATATCAAATTAAGTGTGCATATTATTCCCTCCTTAAGCCAAATGTGATGAGAGTAAGCTTCACTTTTTCCCTCTTACGTTCCCCTTTTCCCCACCATTGAAAAAAATTTTTCTTGCCTTTTTCATAAGAGATAATTTGCCCTGTTTTATTTCTCTCTTTCTCCTCCCAATATTTTCCTCTACCCCTTAATTTTATTTATTTCTATATAATCACTTCTTAATCAACTCACCCTGTGCCCTCTGCCTATACATATATGTCTGTATAATCCCTCCAACTACCAAAATACTGAGAAAAGTTTCAAGAGTTACAAATGTTATCTTTCCATGTAGAAATGTAAACAGTTCAACTTTAGTAAGTCTTTTATAATTTATCTTTCCTGTTCATCCTTTCATGCTTCTATGGATTCTTGTGTTTGAAAGTCAAATTTTCTACTTAGCTCTGATCTTTTCAACAGGAATCCTTGAAATCCCTACATTTCGCTGAATGACCATTTTTTCCCTTGAAGTATTATACTCAGTTTTTCTGGGTAGATGATTCTTGGTTTTAACTCTAATTCCTTTGACTTGTGGCATATCACATTCCAAGTCCTTTAATCCCTTAATGTAGAAACTACCAGATCCTGTGTTATCCTGAATGTATTTCCACAATACTCGAATTCTTTCTTTTTGGCTCCTTCCAATGTTTTATCCTTGATCTGGGAACTCTGGCTACAGTATCCCTAGGAGTTGGTCTTTTTAGATCTCTTTCCAGAGGTAATTGGTGAATTCTTTCAATATTTATTTTACCCTCTAGTTCTAGAATATCAGGCAGTTTTCCTTGATAA
Source organism: Notamacropus eugenii (assembly GCF_028372415.1). Taxonomy (NCBI): domain Eukaryota; kingdom Metazoa; phylum Chordata; class Mammalia; order Diprotodontia; family Macropodidae; genus Notamacropus; species Notamacropus eugenii. The sequence goes on along the minus strand of NC_092878.1, from coordinate 73,674,737 downwards.
TTTCATGAAAATGTTGCTTAGGCTCTTTTCTTGATCATGGTTTTCAGGTAGTCCAATAATTTTTAAATTGTCTGTCCTGGACCTATTTTCCAGGTGAGTTGTTTTCCCAATGAGATATTTCAGACTGCATTTTTTTTCATTCTTTTGGTTTTGCTCTGTAATTTTCAGTTTTCTCATACATTCATTAGCTTCCACCTGCTCTGTTCTAATTTTTAAGGAACTGTTTTCTTAAGACAGTTTTCGAACCTTCTTTTCTATTTGGGTAATTCTGATTTTTAAAACATTCTTCTTCTCATTGTCTTTTTGGGCCTCCTTTCCCATTCTGACTAGTCTATTTTTAAAGTTTTTAATTTTTTAAATATTTTTGGGTCTCCTTTAACAAGCTGTTGACTCGCTTTTCATGATTTTCTTGCAACACTCTCATTTCTCTTTCCAATTTGTCCTCCACATCTCTTACTTGGTTTTCAAATCCTTTTTGAGCTCTTCCATGGACTGAAACTATTGCTTATTATTTTGGACATTTTGGATGCAGAAGCCTTGATTTTTTGGTCTTCTTTTGGTGGTATGCATTGTTCTTCCTCATCTGAAAGGATGGAAGAAAATACCTGTTCACCAAGAACTCTATTTGTCTTATTCTTTTTCTCTTTTGGGGGCATTTTTCTAGTCAGTTACTTGACTTTTGAGTTGTCAAGAGGGGGTGTCCTCTGGGGACCTGTAAGTTCTCATTTCCTTCAAGGTGGCACAATCAAGGGAGAGGAATTTACTCCTCTCCTGATCTGCACTCTGGTCTGGGAGCAACTAAAAGCACTCTTTTCTGCCCAGGATCTGCCAGCTCCACCTCTCTGGATACTCCACAAGCTCCACCACGCCAGGCAGTGCTCCTCCTCCTCACCCCAGGGCCACCATTCTGGGCAAAAATTCAGATCAGCAGCTCAATTTCTCCAGAGTTTTTAGGCAGAGGACTCCAAAAATGGATGCTGCCACTGCAGTGGCTGCTGCTGGCTGGTCCAAACTGCATTCCCTTCTCACCCAAGTGAAAGAGCTTTCTTTCTGACCTTTGAAGTTGCATTTTGTCATTTGTGGGTTGAGCAATGTGGAAACTGTTGCTGCTGATGGCTCCCTGAAGCCTGTGCTAGGTCCTATCCTTGCCGTGGTGTAGCCCATGCTGGGCTGCGTTTCACTGCGTGCCTGGTGCAATAGACCTATCCTGTTGACCTTTCAGGCTGTCTTGGGCTGGAAATCTCTCTCCTTTTGTCGTTTTGTGGCTTCTGCTGCTCTAGAACTTGTTAGAGCCCTTTTTATAGGTATCTTATGGGTTGTGTGGACAGAGCTTCTAGAAGTGCATCCTTCTACTCCACCATCTTGGTTCTGCCTTTTCCTAAATTTCTTACAAATAAAAAATATTCTTAAAAATTTGACTCACCTCTCTATATATTTTATAAATGAGGCCGTTATCAGAGATATGGGTTGTAAAATCATTTGCTACCTTTCTGATTCTCTTCTAATCTTAGTTACATTGGGTTTGTAAACAAAAAAAATAATGTAATCAAAATTGTTCTTTTGCATTTAATAATTTTCTCTGTCTCTTACTTGGTCATGAATTCTTCCCTTCTTCATAGATCTGACAGGTAAACTATTCCTTGTTTTACTAATTTGCTTATCATATCACCTTTTATATCTATAGTTTATGAGATTTTGGTCTATGTCTAGTTTCTGTCATGAGGTTGTCCAATTCTCCCAGCAGTTTATGTCAAATGGGGAACTCTTTTCACAGAGCCTGGATTCTTTGTGTTTATCAAACAGTAGATTACTATAATCATTGAGTACTGTGTCTTGTGTATCTGATCTATTCCACTGATCCACCTCTCTATTTCTTAGCCAGTACCAAGTACTTTTGAAGATTGCTGCTTTGTAATATAGTTTTAGATCTGGGAGGGCTAGAGCATCTTACCTTGCATTTATTTCATCAATTCCCTTTATATTTTTGACCATTTGTCTTTCCAGATGTATTTTGTTATTTTTTTCTACCTCTGCTTTTTTGAAGTTGATGGCACTGAATAAATAAATTAAACTAGGTAGAACTGTCATTTCCATATTATTAGCTCAGCCTTCCCATGAGCTATCAACATATTTCTAAATATTTAGAACTAACTTTATTCGTGTGAAACCTGCTTTGTAATTGTGTTCATAAAGTTCCCAGGCTGGTTTTGCCAGGTACACTCCAAAATATTATATATTTCTGATTATTTTAACTGAAATTTCTCTCTATCTCTTATTTCTGGATTTTGTTGGTAATATATAGAAATGTCAATGATTGTTGTGAATTTAGCCTAAATCTTGCAACTTTGCTAATATTACTAATAGTTTTAAGTAGTTTTTAGTTGTTTTATCACTTCTTGATGTATCATGGAGTCATTAGTTTCCACTTGCAAAATCCCATTTTAAAGGAATTATTTTCTGTTTTTAGGATAATTTATTTATTTTTGGTTTTCAGTATACACAAGATTTTGAATTTTAAATTTTTCCCCAATTTTTTCTTCCCCTCCTAAAAAATGTCATTCAATCTGATGTAGGCTCTCCTTATACATTGCTAGTAAACATATTATCCCATTAGTCAGGATGTAAAGAATTATGGGAAGAACTATGAGAAAGAAGATAAAGACAAAATAAAAAGACAGCAGATAGTTTGTTTCTATCTGCAATCTGACTTCAAAATTCCTTCCCTGGATGTGGATAGACTTTTCTATCATGAGTCTTTAGTGTTGTCTTAGATCCTTGCATTGTTGAAAAGAACTAAGTCTGTCAAAATCAGTCATGCCACAATGTGGTTGTAACTGTGTACAATATTCTCCTGGTTCTGTTTCCCTCATTTAACCTCATTTCATATACCCTTTCCAGGTTTTTCTGAACTCTACTCACTCCTCATTTCTTATAGCACACAAGTATTCCATTAGATTCATATACTAAATATTGTTCAATCATTCCCCAATTGATGGATATCCCCTCAATTTCCAGGTCTTGGCCCCACAAAAAAGAATTTCTATAAATATTTTTACATGTCAATCATTTTCCAATTTTTATGATCTAAAAATTATTATTTACAATGAGCATTTGCATTTCCCTTTTAACTTACCCAATCCTACTTTTTATATTTCTTCAGTGAGCTATTATATCTCTTTTTACATTTGGTCAATTATATTTTAAGTAATTACTTCCCACATTGAATTTATGTATATCTTTTCCATTTTGTTCCATCAATTTGTTGGCTCATCTTGTTTTTAAGTAATTCTCTTGAATTACTCTCATTTCTTTTCCCAATTTTTCTTCTATTTCTCATATTTTTCAAGCCCTTTTGAGTCTTCCTAGAGTTCTGTTTCGGTCTCAGACCAATTTATGCTTCATATATAGCCATTTTCACACTTTTTTCCTCTTCTACATTTGTGTCTTGATCCTTCTATCACCATAATTACTTTCCATGGTCTAGTTATTTTGTTTATTCCTCATTCTTTTTCTTCTTATTTTGCGACTTTGTACTTTTATTTAAGAGTTGAACTCTGTTCCTGCATTATCCCAAACTTTTTGTGCTGGGGATCAGGGTCTAGCTGCTTACCAGCAATGGGGACAGGGCTTCCCTGTTGGTCTGCCCTGGGGGTGAGGACTCACTGTGGTGCTGTTGTGCAGGGACTGCTGGCTTTTATTAGACTTTCAACCTTGTTTCTGATTTATATAGTGGAAGGTTCCTGGGGATCACTCATCTCTTCTAAATCCCTTATCATGTAGATGAAGAAATTGAAGTTCAGGAATGGAAGGAAGCCTGTCAAAGTTCAGGTGGCAAGTTAGTGATGGAGCTGTAGCTATAACCAATTCATCAGACTCTCAAAACAATTTTTATTTCATGATATTTAATGCATGGTTTCTTCTTGTTCTTTTTGCAGTTGTATTATAACTCATGAGAGGTACTATGGCAAAGTACATCCAAATATGACCTTGAACTAAGGTTCAAGTCCTGAATATAGCATATACTGAACTATGAATCTAGTCAAGTCTTTAGTACATTAGGACCTTTCTAAAGCTCTAAGCCACAAAAATGTGCTAAACCTGTATTAATAGAAAAATATACTAAACCTTTATTAATAGAAGAAATTGAAGTTCTACTCATATGAAGATTTTTTTGGACACAAGCACATAGTCATCATTTAAGTAATGCCAAATTGGCATCTCTGTCATTAATATTCTCAATCAATCTCCATGCCCTGCTTCTCCCACCACAGCCCTAGGTTAGGAGCATACATATCTTTTCAAACTCCTTCTGCATAATTGATTACATCAGTTATGTAACTGATGCATTTAAGATACTAATAATCACTTAGTACATTTTATTTTTTTAGAATTGGACCATAGCAAAGCAGAGAACACCTTCCATCATGGTAGAAAATAGCTGAAGTTTCTGAGTGTTGACATAACATCCATAAGGTAGCCTTGGACTTTCCAAGTAGAGCTATATTGTTTTAGTAAATGTAGTCTAAATTCTCAAAGGAATTAAATTTAGAAGCAAAAGTCTATATTGGAGAGGTCAGTATGAGAATAGGGAAGACCAATGGCATTGAGGATTAGATGAATTATAAGGTACTATTTTGTTTTCTTTTTAGGTTTTTTCGGTTATTACATGAGCACTTTATCCCTTCAGCTGTGGAGATAATAGTAGAGGCATCACCTACTTCATAGGAGCATTAGGAGAAATGACAAGAAAAATTGTTTTAAAACATTGGTCAAAGTATAATGTAGATGAACGTTTGCTAGGTGCCATTTTTGTTTGTTGGCAGGTCATGAGATTTCAAGGAATGAATCAACAACATACATAGTTGAAAGTCCAGGGGAACAGTCAGTGACATAGTTCAACAATTCAAGGAACATTTCAGAATCAGGGAATCTAAGAATGGGTGTGGGAGTGTACTTGGAATCTATCTAATCTACTTTTCTGTTTCAACTCTAATCCAGGCCTTGGCAAGTCCAAACCATATCTGACAAATGGCTATGTTGGTTGATTTTCATATTTTTATCTATCCCCATGAGTTTCTTCTGACATTTTCCTAATTCAATCTTCATAGATACTTTGTTGCTCTTTGTGTCATTGGAATCTCATGGCTGAAAGCTTCCTATATCTCCTGAGTTGACTTGCTCTATAGAAATCTGAGGCAAAATTTACTACATAGTCTTTCTCTAAACTCTGAAATTGAGTCTCCACAAGTCTAGAGTACAAGTCAAACTGTGCCCAGATTTCTTCTTCTTCTACCATTTTAAATTCCAAGGTGACAGTTACTTCCTCTTAAGCTCCTCATGTTTTCAACCCAACAATTACTTGATTTTTAATAGTGTACCATGCATTATAACAGTATTCCATACACCTAATCAGTAGAGGTGTTTTTTTCATTAAGTGTAAGAGTATAAATCCTGGATTCGGAGGACCTAGCTGTAAATATTATCTCTTAATCTTATTACCTGTGTGGCTTCAATGGACTTAAGTTTTCTCATTTGTAAAATGATGGATTATATTAGATTTTCTCTAAGATCCCATTCAGCTCTAGGCTTATGACTTTATGAACCTATGCCCTCTAATCCTAGGTGATTGTTATATATGATCTTAATTAAGTGTTCCACAAAAAATGCCTTTCTTTGAGGTCTTTCAATATTTTCTAGATGCCAATGTTATACTTGACCTTTTAAATTAATTATCCCTTTCTTTCACTGTACAACCAGCCCACTTTATTTTACTGGTCACACAGTGGCAACTAGAAATCCATGAAGGTAACAGAATAGGAAATATTCTTGGGTGCATAATATGAGGGAAAAAAATGAGCATGCTTTAAAATCACAACTCCTTTTCAATCAAAATTTTTTCACATGTATTGGCAAGGAAGAATGGGAGGAGAAAGTTAGAGACTTAGAATTGCCACCTTCTGGGCCATTGACTCATCACTACAAAAACCACTAGATAGTTCAGCACAAGATTCTTTTAAATTAACAAGAATGATGGGGTATATATACCAAGGTCTTCTTTATGCTTCTTGGTGTATGATCTTTTGTTTTCTTTCTCTCACAGAATAATAGAAACTGTAATGACATCACCTCAGAACAGAAAGGAGTAGAAGAAAACAATAGCAGTGTTGCAATTTATGTAAAATAGGCAATCTCATTGGACTTGTATGGGTAATAGGCTTTTCAGACAGAATTGGAAAAAGGAGGAGGAATAGATCATGAAGAGGAAGCTATGAGTTAGGGTCCTATATTTTGAAAATTATTAAACTTTATAACTAGTCCACTTAAAAGAATCAAAGAAAAACTTATTTGTAATGATTTTCAACCTATTTTTTTCAACCAGACTTTCAGAATAAATAAAGCACTCACTTCTCCCATTTCTTATCACTTCCATAGTACTTCATGTGAGTCAGCTTTAAAGAACCAGGAAAGGTATCATTATCTTCATCTTGCTGTTGGACTAACTCACCCATATTTTCCTGAACAATTTATTTTAATGTATCTCCAATAAATGAGTGGCATTAGCCCTCCTAAGGAGGAAACTTTTCCACTTTGTTTTGTAAAACATTCTATTTATTGTAAATCTCATATACCAGTTCTATTTTATCCCTTCAGCTGTGAAGATGTTTCTGTATGGATCAAGCACAAATGATAGATTAATGTCAAATGACAAAAGCCTACAAACAAGTACATGCCTTTAAGGAAGTGCAATTTTTTTTTTACAGAAAAAAATGTTTTTCTGATATGTCCAAGTATTCCTCAGTTGTGAGGCAAAAGGATTATGTTGATGAAATTTCTCCTGTTTTTTGTTTGTTTGTGTGTTTGTTTTATCTCTTCAAAGCCAAAGTGTATCAGGAAAAGAATACCATATTTGTAAAGGGAACTTAGTGGCCTTTGGATAGGAAGCTAGTAAAATCCAGGCAATATTTCTGCAAATGACACACAATACAAATGTAAATGCCATATTTGACTTTCAAATCCAATGGTAATATAACAAACAAAATTACTCTCAGTCTTTTAAGGTAAGCCAAAATCAATTTTTATATCATGTATATGCTTCAAGTCCCACTTTGTGCACTGAAAAATTCTAGCACTTTTTCTTATTTTGAAACAACATGAACAATCACAAATATAAACCTGTCAGATAGACACGAGATTTTGTAGTGCTTCCGCAATTTCTAATGGAATCAAAACAGATGAATTATATTCTCTCTCTCTCTCTCTCTCTCTCTCTCTCTCTCTCTCTCTCTCTCTCTCTCTCTCTCTCTCTCTCTCTCTCTCTCTCTCTTTCTCTCTTATTCTTTTTCCTTCATTGACTTTATCCAACCCACAAACGTATTTATATTAATCTTCCTTTAATAAGATCTGAGGGGAAAATGAGTAACAATAATCAATCAAATATGCATATTGATTTCATAAATGCTTCTGATAATTCTTTAAAAAATCACCTTCAGTTTTGTGTTCTTTTCTTTATGGAATGAGAGGAATGAAATGTTAAGTAAATTCTAGGTTCACTTTTTTATGTGAAGAGTTACAGCTCTCCTAAAGGTGCTTGAGATATTTCTACATTTTTCTTTTTTCCTTTACTTTGATTTATGTTGAGATTTATTTATTTTCACTTGTGCTTCAGGCTACACTTTTTTTCAAATTTCTGTTATACCCTCTTACCCCACCCAATTCTAATTCTCTACCTCCAAACCCATAATTAGATTATAGACAGATGGAATTGTATTTTCTCTTAAATAATGATAATAGTAATAATAATAATAATAAGTAACAATAACAATTTGAAATTCCTCCAAACCTTTTGCATCTGACTTCAACGATTATCATTTCCTACAAAGAGAAAGAAAAAATTAGAAGATGCCCTTTTTATTAGAAGGACACAGTTTCATCAGAAGAGAATCTTGAATATAGAGAAAACAGATTCCACCGGACTGTTAATCTATTACTTAAATTTTAATTTCATCTTCCTTATTTGGTGGAACAAAAAAGTAATTTCAACATTATAAAAGTTTTGATAGTTACTATCTTGAAAGTTTCCATAAGTCTGAACTATAAAAATATCTTAGAGTATTGTTAACTGAAAATAATCAATAATAATAATCATGTAGAGAGCAGCACTCCCTCAGCAACAAAAGTTATCAAATGAGTGTGGAATTTGTTAGGAGGTCAACACAGATACCACTGCCTAAATCTCAATATGAAGTGCTCAATAGGCACACTGATATATTACAGGCAAACACTGATCAAACTGATTTACATTGTGCCTGAGGATATTGAGAAAAGTTTGTTGACTACAATGAAAGAGAATAGATATTACATTACATAAGAAGCAACATGAAGATGTGCCTAGTAGGGCAGGCTTCATAGTACACAAAGGGCAATGATGGGGTCACCCAGAACTGCCTTAAAATTTCATTATAAATTTTCATTGTGAATATTTACTTTGAAGAAATTGGCAAATGTTACAAATGAGGGTTGGATTTATTGTTCTGTTGATTGTCTAGATTTAAGAAAGACATGAAAAAAGTTAATAATGCAAATTAAACTAAAAGTGCATCAAATATGTGTGTATGTATGCTTATATATATGTATGCATATGTGTGTATATATGTATATAGATACACGTACACACACACTCACATACATATATATATATATGCATGTACTCTTTTTTTTAGAATTATTTTTAAACATTTACTAGCGTGAAAAATTTAGACCTCTCTTATGATACTACACTGATTTTCAAGATGATTGGCCCAGTTTATACCTCACAAAACAATGTGACAGCTTCAATCATCTTTCCAAAACTATTCGTATTTTTGTTCTCAGTTTTTCATCTTTCATGTCTTTTGTCATGAATTTGCTGAATACAAAGTGAAATCTCATCATTTAAAATATTATTAATGGCTTAGAAGATTCATGTATTTGTTAATAGTGTATATTTTTAATAATAGTTAATAGTTATTAAAATTTTGAACTGTCTGATGATAAGATTTGGTTTCCCTTAGTTATGTATATATCTTGTACACATAACCCTCAACAGAAATACTTGACATAAAACTTTTCTCTTTGATCTGTTGTTCCCCTTCTTTTCCTAGTTACGTTGACTTTGTTAATAAAAGAAATTTTTAATATTGTGTAGTTGGCATTATCTACTTTATTAAAGGTCTCTTTGATTCTTATCTAAAATATCACTTTCTACAAAAGAGTTTTTCTAGTCCTCCTTAAGATTAATGATTTCCCTTTCAAGTTATCTTCAACTTATCATATCTCTACTGGGTTTATACATGGTTGTTTGCATGTACTCTTCCCCTATAAAATGACTAGTTCATTGATGTGGGGTCTTTTTGTCTATTTTCTTTTGTTCACTTATCACGGTGCACTTAATGAATACTTAATGACTTGAATTTATTTATCATTTGTTCTAGCATCCATACCTTGCTTGATTAAAAATTCATTCAACCTTTCTCATCACGACTGTCTTTCACACATATTGTTTATATGATATTGTATTTGACCTGAAAATTACTTAAGTGGTATCTATTTTTGTATCTTCACATTGTTCTCCATCAGTTAAGAAATGTTTTTTGTCTTACAATGATGCACCAAATATCTTTAGCATTTTTACATTAGTTTGCAGTTTTTTTGTGTCTTTTAAAAGGAATAAATAGTGCTGAAACATATTGTCATTTTAATGGTCTCATTCAGAAGGCATCATAAATCTTTTTAGCTCTTGATTTGTCAATAGTTTGTGTGTGTGTGTGTGTGTGTGTGTGTGTGTGTGTGTGTGTGGCAATTTCATATTTCCTCTTTGGTTTATTATGTCCAGCACTGAGGTACTGTCTAAGTTGTTTTTTACTTTAGTTACTTTTCCCCTTTATAAAGTCAGAGGCTATCCTATTTACTGTGTATGTTTAATATTGGTATTGGTTCATTGTTTATTGCCCCTTTAAGGATAATTTAGAGTCTTTGTTTATCTCTATCAATATTATGAATTTTATTATTTTTATTTCATCTGATAGCATTATTGCAACTGTAGTCCCCAATCCACCTCCCTTTGAATCCCATTGATATATTGCAAAAGTTGTCTAACTTTTCATTTGGGATCTATATACTTTATTTTTTTTTGTAAATAGCATTTAGTTTTTTCTAGTCATATGTGTAGATAGTTTTCAACATTTATTTTTATAAAATTTTGAGTTCTAAATTTTTCTCCCTCTCACCATTCCCTGACCCTTTGCCAAGATGGCAAGCAATCTGATGCAACTTATAGGTGTGTAATCATGTTAAACATTTCCACATTGGTCATGATATAAAGGAAGAAACAGAGCAAATGAGAAAAACAATGATAAAAAGTGAAACTAGTATACTTTGGTCTACATTCAGACTCCGTAGTTCTTTTTCTGATTGTGGATAGCATTTCCCATTGTAATCTTTTGAAATTTTTTAGGTCACTGTATTATTGAGAAGAGCTAAGTCCATCATAGTGGATCATTGCATAATGTACTCCTGGTTCAGTTCAATTCACTTACCATCAGTTAATGTAATTCTTTCCAGGTTTTTTCTGAAATCTGACTGCTCATTATTTCTTATAGAACCATAGCATCCCATTACATTCATATACACAGCTTGTTCAGTCATTCCTCAATTGATAGGCATCCCTCAGTTTTCAACTCTTTGTCACCACTAAAACAGCTACTATAAATATGTTTGTGCATTTAGGTACATTTCCTTTTTTTTTATGATTTCTTTGGGATACGGACATTGTTTTGATATTGCTAGATCAAAGGGTATGCATAGTTTTAAAGCCCTTTGGGCATAATCCCATATGGCTCTCCAGAATGGTTGGGTCAGTTCAAAACTCCATTAACAATTGCAATTTTCCCACATCTTCTCTAGCATCTCTCATTCTCCTTTTTGTCATATCAGCCAATGTGACAGGTAAGAGGAGATACTTCAGAGAGGTTTTGATGTGAATTTTTCTAATCAATAATGATTTACATTTTTTCACTTAACACAAAGTTTTAATTTCATCATCTGAAAACTGCTTGTTCATATCCTTTGAACTTTTATTATATGGCAAATGATTTGTTTTCTTAAAACTTTGAAGCATTTCTTTATAGATTTGTGAAATGAGGCCTTTAGCAGAAACACTGGATCTGAAATTGTTTCCCAACTTTTTGCTTTCCTTCCAGTCTTGATTGCGTTAGTTTCTGCTTATGTAAAAACATTTTTTAATTTAATGAAATAAAAGTAATCAAAATCAGTGTAATAAAAATCTGTCATTTTTATTTAATATTGTTCTCTTTGCCTTATTTGGCTATAAATTAATCTGTTATCCATGAATCTCAGAGGGAAACTGTTCTTTTCTCTCTTAATTTGCTTATAGCATGACCCTTTATGTCATTTTGACCTTATCTTGGCATATGGTGTGAGATCTTAGTCTAATATGAGTTTCTGTCATGATATTTTCCATCTTTTCTTGCAGTTTTTGTCAATAATGAATTCTTATCCCAGAAGCTAGAGTCTGTCTTTACCAACCATAAGATTACTACTGATATTTGCTACTGTGAGTTTTGTACCTCATCTATTTCGCTGATCCACCACTCTATTTCTTGGACAGCTAGGCCATCTTCCTTTTCATTTTTTTTCTGTAAATTCCCTTTATATGCCGAAATTTTGTTCTTCCAGATAATTTTCTTATTTTTCTAGTACTATCATTTTTTTTTTGCAGTTGGATAGGCATGTCACTGAATAAGTAAATTAATTTAAGTAGAATTGCTTTTTTATTATATTAACTTGGTCTATCCATGAACAACTGATATTTTTCCAATGGTTCATACGTGACATTGTTTGTGTGAAAATAATGTTTGATAATTCTATTCATATAGTTCCTGAATTTGTCTTGGTAGGAAAACTTCAAAATATTTGATATTGTTTACAGTTATTTTAAATGGAATTTCTCTTTCTGTCATACTGCTGGGCTTTGTTAGTCACATATACAAATATTGATGATTTATGTTGGTTTATTTTGTATACTGCTATTTTGTTAAAGTTGTTTATTATTTCAAGTACTCTTTTAATTGATTCTCTAAGATTCGTTTAGTACAACAACATATCATTTCCAAAGAGTGGTGGTTTTAATTTCTCGTTATTTCTTTTAATTACTTCAATTTATTTTTCTTCTCTTATTGTTAAAACTAACATTTCTTGTGCAACACTGAATAATAGTGGTGATATTGGGCATCCTTGTTTCACTCCTAACCTTACTGGAAACATTTTGAGTATATATCTATTACATATACTTGCTGATGTTTTTAGATAGATACTACTTATCATTTTAAATAAAAGTCCCTTTATTACTATGCTATTCAGTTTTATTTTATTAATAGAAATGGATCAACCAAGAAGACAAAGTAGAAGCAGGGATCTACTAGAGTTCTCCCCAGCAAAACCCTCAAAAAACCTTTAAAAATTACCAAACAAATGCTAGAGCAGCAGAAATCACAAAATGACAGACTAAAGAAAATTTCTAGCCCAAGATAATCTAGAAAGTTAACAAGAAGGGTCTATCACACTGAGCTGGGAGTGGTGTGCAGTTCGGTGTGGGCTGTTCCAACACGGACAGAGTTGGAGCTGGCCTTAGGTTACTGAGTCTCTGGTGACTGCTGTGGTTTCCAGATATTTCAACCTACAAGTTCCAAAGACAGCTTCAAAGATCAGTGAGGAGAGTCTTTCACCTAGATGAGAGGGAAGCATGGTCCAGCCCCAGCCCCAGGGCAGGAGAAGCCACTGCTGAAGTAGAGGCTCTTCCTGGAAACAATTGCCTGGAAAATGACCAGACAGGGAAAAAGGAACAGTCTATAGATTCTTAATTTCGCTCGAGGTATTTTCTTCTGTCATTGGTGATGATGAAAGTTAATACATATAACCAGTAGAAGACAACAAAATCAAAGCTCTTGCATCCAAATCCTCCAAGAAAACTATGAATTGGTCTCAGGCCATGGAAAAGCTCAAAAAGCATTTTGAAAATCAAATAAGAGAAGTAGAGGAAAACTTGGGTAGAGAAATGAGAGTGATGCAAGGAAATAATGAAAAACACGGGCAGTTAGGTTGTGCAGTCAGTAGAACACCAGCCCTGGAATGAGGAGGACATGAGTTCTAATTCAGTCATAGACATTTTACACATTTGCTAGTTGTGTGACTTTGGCAAGGCACTCAACCCCAAATTCCTTGCCTTCCCCCTCCAACTGAAAAAGCAAAACAAAAACAAAAACAAACAAACAAAAATACAAACATCAACAGCTTTTTAAGGGAAACCAAAAAAGTGCTGAAGAAAATAACAGCTTTGAAGTTATACTGACCCAAATGGCAAAAGAGGTCCACAAAGTCAATGAGAAAAAAAAATGCCTTAAAAAGCATAATGAGTCAAAAAGAAAAAGAGGTCCAAATATTCACTGAAGAAAATAATATCTTCAATTCATAATGGAACAATTGGAAGCTAAGACCTTTGTGAGAAATCAAGAAATTATAAAACAAAATGAAAGGAATGAAAAAATAGAAGACAATGTGAAGTATCTCATTAGAAAATGGATCCAGGAGAGATACTTTAAGAATTATTGGATTACCTGAAAACAACGATCAAAAAAGAAGACTAGACGTCATCTTTCAAGAAATTATCAAGGAAAATTACCCCAATATTCTAGTGCAATAGGGTAAAATAGACATGCAAGGAATCTATTGATCACCTGAAAAAGATACCAAAAGGAAAATTCCTAAGAATATGGTCATCAAATTTCAGAATTCCCAGGTCAAGGAGAAAGTGAATAAATTATTAGCAGGAATGCAGGACTGGTACAAACCCCATATGGTCATACTGTATTATTCTGGTGATAATTGTTGTAATTTCCTTGCTAATAATTTATTCACAATTCTTACATCAATATTCATTAGGGAAATTGATCTTCAATTTTCTTTTTATGTTTTGGCCTTTCCTGTTTTAGGTATAAACACCATTCTGTGTCATAAATGGAATTTTATAGGACTCCTTCTTCGTCTTTTTTCCCAGATAAACTATGTAGTTTTGAAATTGATTGCTCCTCAAATATTTTGCAAAATTCATTCATGAATATATCCGGGATTTCACTGATGATTTCTTCAATTTCTTTTACTAAAATGGGGTTATTTTAGCATTTCATTTGCTCTTTTGCTAATCTCGGCAATTGATATTTTTGTAAATATACATGCATTTCACTTATTTTGTCAGGTTTATTAGTATTCAGTTGGACAAAATAGCTTCAGTTATTACTTTAATTTCCTCTTCATTAGTGGTGAATTCAGCATTTTTATTTTTGTTACAGTTTTTTTTGGATTTCGTCTTCTAATCAAATTAACCAAAAGTTAATTTATTTTGTTTCTTTTTTCAAAAAACCAGCTATTAGTTTTATTTAATAATTCCATATTTTCGTATATTAACCACTTCTTTGATTTTCAGAATTTCTAATTCGTGTGTAATTGATGATTTTTAATTTATTTTTTTCTAGTGTTCTTTTTTCTTCCATGACCACTTCATTGACCTACTCTCTCTTGTGAATCTAAAGTAAGCATTTAGAAATTTAACATTTTCCTTAAATGTTATTTGGGTTGTATCCAATAATTGTTGGTATGTTACCTCATTATTGTCATTCTCTCTGACGAAATTATTGCTTATTTCTTTCATTTCTTGGTTGGCACACTCATTCTTAAGGATGATTTAGTTGCCCCTTTTTTAATTCTATCTTTCCATGGCACTTCATTATATATAATATTTAATCTCTCATGACGTGAAAAGAATGCAACGGATATTTCTGCCTTCTTTTTTTTCAAGAGGTCTAACATATTTAACATTTCTAAAACTGTATTCATCTCTTTAACTTCTTTCTTGCTTATTTTGTGTTAAGATTTATCTAGTTTTGAGAAGGAAAGGTTGAAGTCCCTCTAGTACATTTTTGCAATCTATTTCTTCAAACAACTCACTTAACTTCTCCTCTAATAATTTTGATTCTATTTTAATCTGCTGCTGTTTTGGCTGTAATTCCATCTCCCTTGACTTCTGGGATATCATATTTTAATCTCTTGAATGTTTTTATGTAGAAGCTGATAAGTCCTTTGTAAAGCTCACTATGTCTCCTTGATATTTGAATTATTTCTTTCTGGATGCACACAGTATTTTCTACTTAAACTGAAAGATTTGGAATTTGGCTACAGAATTCTTTGAAGTTTTCATTTTGGGGTCTCTTTCAGGACATAATCAGTAGGTTTTTTTCAGTTACTATTTTCACCTTTGATTCTAGGCTATCAAGGTAATTTTCAAAGACAAACTCTTCAATGATGATGTCCAGGCTCTTTTTTTATTTATTATGGCTTTTAGGTAGTAAAATGGTTCTTATGCTATTCATTCATAATCTGTTTTCCATGTCAGTTATTTTTCAAGTAAGATATTTCATATTTTCTTCAATTTTTTTTTCATTTTTTTATTTATTTGACTGATTCTTGATGTCTCAGAGAGTCATTAGCTTCTACCTGTCCAATTATCATTCTAAGGCATTATCTTCTTCATTTATATTTTTGTACCTGATTTTTCATTTGGCCAATTCTATTTTTAAATTAGTTTTTTTTTCTTTAGTGGATTTTTTTTTTCTATTTGGTCAATTGTATTCTTTAAAATGTTTTCTTTTCTTTTTGTTTTTAATTAATTTATTTTTAGTTTTTAAAACTCATTTTCACAAGATTCCAAGTTCCAAATATTCTCCCATCTCTCTCCTCCTTTCCTATCCCTCAAAAAGGAATGCATTTTGATTACTCCATCACCCCTTCTTATCCACTTCCTCTTTACTTTCTTGAAGAACAAGATAGATTTCTATACCCCATTGCCTGTATATATTATTACCCAATTGCATGTAAAAACAACATTAACATTTGCTTTCAAAACTTTGAGTTTCAAATTATTCCCCTTTTCCCCTCCCCACCCATCCTAATTGAGAAGGCAACAATTCAATGTAGGTTATCCATCTGTAGTTCTGGAAAACGTTCCATAATAGTCATGTTATGGAAGACTATATTTTCCTCCACCCCAGCCCACCCCCAATTCTTCTACTTTCTCTTTTCACCCTGTCACTTTTCAAAAGTGTTGGCCTCTGATGAATCCATCCGCTACCTGCTCTACCTTTTATCATCTCCCTTCTATATCTTTCTCCCCTACTTTTCTGTAGTGTAAGATACTCAATTGTGTGTGTTATTCCCTGCTTAAGCCAAATCTGATGAGAGTAAGGTTCACTCATTCCTTCTCACATCCTCCATCTTCCTCTCCATTGTGAAACATTTTCTTGCTCCTTTTATTTGAGATAATTTACCCCATTTTATCTCTCCCTTTCACCTTCTCCTGATATATTCCTCCCTCACCCCTTAACTTTAATTTTAGGTACCATCCCTTCATATTCAACTTGCCCTGTGCCATCTATCTATCTATCTATGTATCTATCTATGTATCTATGTATTTATGTATCTATGTATCTATGTATCTATCTATGTATCTATCTATGTATCTATGTATCTATCTATGTATCTATCTATGTATCTATCTATCTATGTATCTATGTATCTATCTATCTATCTATCTATCTATCTATCTATCTATCTATCTCTCTATCTATTTATCTGTCTATCTATGTCCTCGAACTAT
Organism: Notamacropus eugenii; assembly: GCF_028372415.1. Lineage (NCBI taxonomy): Eukaryota > Metazoa > Chordata > Mammalia > Diprotodontia > Macropodidae > Notamacropus > Notamacropus eugenii. The sequence goes on along the minus strand of NC_092878.1, from coordinate 73,657,975 downwards.
TCTAATACATATTACATTACCATGTAGTAATGCAAACATTTCAACTTTAATAAGTCTCTTATGAATTCTCTTTCCTGTTTACCTATTCATGCTTTTTTTATTTCTTGTATTTGAAAGTCAAATTTTCTACTCAGCCCTGGACTTTTCATCAAAAGTTCTTCAAAGTCCTGTATTTAATTGAATTTCCAATTTTCCCAGTGAAATATTATACTCAGTTTTGCTGGGTGAGTGATTCTTTGTTTTAATCTTGGTTCTTCTATCCTCCAGATTATCATATTTCAAGCTCTTTGATCCCTTATTGTAGAAGTTGCTAGATCTTTTGTTAATCTAATTGTATTTTCCAATGCTGTGCTCCTCTTTCATCTAGGTCCCACAATTTTCCCACTTATCCTGTTGGCATTTCAAGGTTGAGAAGTCTAGAAACTACCACAGCTGCCAATGACTCAGTTCTCTGATGCCTACTCTAGTCTGTGTGTGCTGGTCCGGTTCACACCAGACTGTACTCTGCTCCCTGCCTAGGGACACTCCTATTGATTTTGCAGGTTGTCTTGGGCTTGAGATTTGTTTGACTCTGTCTTTTTATAGGTTCTGTAGCTCTACTGATTGTTTAGAACCATTTTACAGGTATGTGGAGGGCTTTGAGGGAAAGGTCAGGGGAGTCCCAGCTTTTACTCCACCGTCTTGGTTCTTCTGCCTTAGAAGTTGTTTTCTGTGGTCATTTTTAGTGCTTGTTTTTCCAAACTGTTGACTCTTTTTTTCACAATTCTCTTGCACAACACATTTATTTCCCCAATTTTTATTCTGCCTATCTTACTTGATTTTCTAAAATCTTTTTTGAACTCTTCCAAAAAAATATTTGAACATATGACCAATTCTTAGTTCTTTTTGAGTCTTTGCATGTAGGCATTTTGACATTGTTATCCTCTTCCGAGTTTGAGTTTTGATCTTCCTTGTTGTCATAGTAGCTTTCAATGGTCAAAACTTTTTGGTGCTCATTTTTAGCCTATTTTATGAATTTTAAAGTTGAGCCCTTCTACTGAATTACAAGAGTTACTGTCTCCAGCTTTTTACAGTGCAGATCAGGGTCCTAGTCACTAATTTTCAGTGTTGGGGCCTCAGGGCCTCGTGGCTTGTTCACTGTACTGAGGAAACCTAGTCTACTGCAGGCTGTTGTGCCTTGGGATTGAAGGCTGGCATCTGATCTGCTGAGCTGAGGTTGGAGGTCTTATAGCTGGCCTGCTGTGCCTCTGACTTTCTGAACCAGCATCATGGGCTCTAATTTATTGATCTGTCCTGTGGCTAAGAGCTCCCACTGACTTCCTGGATACTGTTTGCAAGAAAGACCTTTCTTAAAATCCTTCTAACATATGTTGGGCTAAAAAAAAAATATTTCAATCTGTCTTTTTGTGGATTTTGTCATTCCAGAACCCATTCAGAGGTTTGACATAACATAGCTACCTTTCAGTTTCAATAGTCAATAATAGAAAGTGGGCAAGTGGGAAATGGTAATATGAATTATCTGGGTGCCCTCCTTAAATAGTGGGAAATCTCAGAGAAACTTGTAGATGTCTACCTCTCCAGTTTCTCCAATTAAAAGGTCTTTGGGTCAGGAAGTATACACACATTCTCTCACACACGTACACACACACTATTATCTTAATTATATTATGTTATGTTATATTCCATAATATCAGATTACATCATATATATTATGTCATGTATGTGTGTACATGTATATAATCTATGTCAGTAGCTCACAAATTTATGGTTTCATTCATGTGAGAACTTCTTCCTATGTTGACTATGATTCATCCATTATTTAATTGATTAGTCTTCAACAGTTACCTGAAGAATTTCTTGCTATTTTAAAGAAGTAGCATGACATAGCATATAACAATGCCTCACTTGGTCAAGAGAGTCTTGATTCAGATCCAACTTCTAGAATTTACTATCTGAGTGAGCAAAAACAAGTCACTTAATTTCCTTGACCTCAGGCAGGTGACTCTATAAGTCTTATTCCCTAACTTATAGATAGTGTTGATCACTTTATTGAGAAAAGCAACACATTTGTTTTGTAGATTTCTTTTTAACATATGCTTTGCTATCTGTCTAAGGAGAAGTTGGTGTTGATTTTAATTTTTCTTATCATTTCATCTTTGTATAAGATCAGTAGTTAGATTATTTCAAGAGTTCCAGCCATTAGCTTCCTTCTTGTTCAATTTGAATGACAACATCTGCTACTAGCCTTGCAACATTCAGACCGAAGGATACTTGCCTTTTGCTTGGTTCTTCATTGAATGTCTTCTCTCTTTTGATAGTTAAATCTCCATTATTGTCACTAATGGAAGGGAGTTGCAGCAAATATAATTCAGTTATCATGTCAGTATATTTGGCTTTGGAGTGCAACACTGAATATTGTATATGGATTCTCATTGGATTGAGAACTAAAAGAAACCTTAGAAATATTCTTGTCAATCTTCTATATTAGGACTTATTTTAGTCGCCCCAAATTTCCTGATAGTTTATAGCATCTGTACAGATACATTAATACTTAAAAAGCTGAACAAAATGTCCTGAAAAATGCAGAATAATTAAATGGACCTACAGCATATTTTACAACATAGAGACTGGATCATAAGAGTTGAGATAACTTTGAAATTTATGCCAGAACAAGTTTTGGCATTTTTTAAAATTATATTTATTTTTTTTCAACATTTACTTTTAAGATCTTGAGTGGCTTTTTTTCTCCCTCCCTTTATTCTCTCCTCAAGATGTCAAATAACCTACTATAGATTATATGTACATGTATAATCATATCCAACATATTTCCACCTTAGTCATGTTGTGAAAGAAGTATCAGAACTAAAGAGAAAAAAACATGAGAAAGCAAGCAAAAGTTAAAATAACAGCTTTAATCTATATTCTGAGTCTATAGGTCTTTCTCTGGATGTTGATAGCATTTTCCATCATGAGTCTTTTGGGATTGTCTTAGATCAAATCACTGTATTGCTGAAACGAGCTAATTCTATCAAAGTTGATCATCGCACAATGTTGCTATTATTGTACAGCCTGGCTCTGCTCACCTCACTCAGCATCAGTTCATGCAAGTCCTTTCAGGTTTTTCTGAAATCAACCTGCTCATCATTTCTTATAGCACAATAGTATTCCATTACATTTATATAGCACAACTTATTCAGTCATTCCACAATTAATGGGCATCCCTCCAGTGTCCAATTCTTTGCCACTACACAAAGAACTGCTATAAATATTTCTGTACATGTAGGCCCTTTTCCATTTTTTATTGTCTCTTTGGGATATAGACCTAAAAGTATGATTTGATTTGCTTTTGGGCATAATTCTAAACTGCGCTGCAGAATGGCAGGATCAATTCACAATCCTACCAACACTGCTTTAGTGTTCCAATATTCCAACATCTCTAACATTTGCCTTTTTCCTTTTCTATCCTAGTAGCCAATTTGAAAGGTGTGAGTTGGTACCTCAGCGTTGTTTTAATTTGCATTTCTCTAATCAATAGTGATTGACTTTTTCATATGAATATAAATTTGGTATCATCTTGTCACTTTTTTAATATGAGATTATGATCACCTGCATAAAATAATGTCAGAATTCAATAAAATATGTCAGAGTTCAATAAAGGCCACAAGGACCAAGTCCCCTGTTTCCATGAGAACAAAATCAAAGTAAAACACAAGGATAGTTTAAATTCTTTTCCTCCTTTTTTTCTCTCAACTAATTACCATGACCAACAGTCCCAAAGATAATAGATAACACCTGCTTCTCCATTAGCCACTATCCTAGAACAGCTGGGAAACCAGCAAAAGTTAAAGACAGTACCTTTTCTATACAAAAGCGGACAATGAGGAAGTTATGTTTGTGAACTGTTCCCTCCTCTAATTCCCCTAGCCACACTAATCGTTATGGATGCAAAATAACAGATTTTCAGGATATAACATCTTTTCCCCTCCTGAAGCCTCTGTTGTTTGTTCTGTAGCAGGGATGCAGGTCTGCACAGAGTTGCAGCAAAGGTATGTATGTATATGTATGGTGGAGAGGGGTAAGGGGACAAAAGAAGGCAAAAGCAGGCTCAGAGGTATAAGTGCCCAAATTTTCCTTCCTCACCATAGGGAGAGAATAAGTGCTTAGGATCTCAGTAAAGTTCTGAGATCTAGATCTCAGAGTTCTCAGATCTGAGATCTCAGTCCTGTGTTGTTGGATCTCATGATCTGAGATTCATGAGTGATGGGGGAGGGGAGCGCGTACCTCAGTACCAGGGGAAAAGCAAGGCCCCAGGAGTGGTAATTTTCCTACTTTTGATGCAGGGGAAGTACCCTCAGATCTGTAGGATGATCTTAATAACTTTCAGGGACAAACTAGCCATAATGCACAAAGATCAGAAGGTCAGATGTTATTTTCAACATACCTGTTGAGAATATTCTTCAATAAATCTTATCATGTAAGCTTCAGATTGGGAGAGCACTTCTCTTTCCTTTTCCCTATTTCAGTTAATAACTGACCACAAACTCATTCATACAGAGAAATTCACTTGTCACCATGTGAAGGGATTAAAATGGATAGGAAAACCTAACTGATGCTTCTTTTCACCTAAATGAAAATTCTTTTGAACTTGGAGAAATAGTATTATTGCAACACTTTTCAGGTGAAGGAAAATCACAAGAGACAATAGCAGGTAGAGGGCAGAGGAAGACTAAGAAAGTACATTCTCTAAATCAATCTCCAGTGTTACTTCTATTACATAAACCACTCTGTTTTGGTTAGCATTTGCATTAGTGCTTTGTTACTGCTGTTGTTTGTATGTTTGCTTGCATTTTTGTATGTTTGTTTTTAGATAAGGGCATAGGCGGAATGTTTGTAAAATTTGAAGATGACATAAATATTGGAATGATATTTTTAAAAAAGTAGATTATAGAGTACATTTGGATCTTGATTCAAAAAGATTTCAAGGATAGAATGAAACTAACAAGATGAAATTTAATGGAGATAAATGCACAGCCCTGCATTTAGATTCGAATAATTAACTCTGACTACAGAATAAGACAGATGAGAATAGACAGTAGTTCATGTCAAAAATGACATTAGGGCTTTAGTTCATTGAAAGCTCAATCTGAGCCAAAATTGTGACTTGGCAACTAAAAGAGGTAATGATCATCATAGAGTATATTCCCTCTATACTTTGGCCTGGCCAGTCTGAAGCTGAAGTAATCCATCCAATTATGAGTAACAGAGTTGAAAAGGGACATGGAAAACATAGACCATTCCAAGACTGGCTGACTAGTACGGTAAAGGATCCTGATATGATATTCAAAGAAGAAGAAGAATAGAAAGAATTGGGAATGTTTAGTGTGTGAAAGATTAAAATTGGGAATCATAGAAAGGTGTGAATCCATAGATGAACACAGAGTATGGGTAGAAAGTGATCAAATGCCATAATAGATTCTGGTGCCAGAGATAACCTTAATCTCTCCCTTGTCCATAACGATGTCATTGAGGCAATGTCTGGGACCCCGCAAGTTTAAGCGAGGGATAGCTATCCCGAGAATGTCCTGGCCCTTTTTCTATATGTCTTTGATGTAAAGAAAATCTTAGAGTTGGAAGCTGCTCAGGACTTTATTTACTTCCCATGTACAATGTCCCCCCAAAAATGATCATTCAGCCTCTACTTAAAGATCCCCAGTGACAGAGTCCTTACCACCCCCAGAGCTTTAAAGGAGAGGTAGAGTCTGGATCTAAATGGATTTCATCAGGGTCAATTCCCACAATATGTAGGAGCTGAGAGTAGAAAATTGCCTCTTTCAGCTCTCTAAATCTATTACTTTCCTTATTTCCTCTTTTTAGGGGCCAATCTAATACTGATTTAATCTTTTTCACTTAGTCTGGAAAATTTCTAGACAAGAAAGGGGCAGGACTTAGACAATATCTCATTGACAAGAAACAGAATCCATTCAAGCACTGAGAATTTTCAAATTGACAGTGTGGTCTAATGGAAATGAAAGAATATTGTATCAGTAAAGGTTTTATTTGGTTCTTAATTTCTCTCAAATTCATTATCTGGTTTCAAGAAACCTAAGATTTTTATCTTAAAATAGGATACATTTCCTTATCGACATTAAGATATAGTTAAAAAAAAATCCCTACATTTGGAGTTGAAATTTAACTATACCACTCACTAAGTAATGACTGTAGTCTCACTATACCTCAGCTTCCTCATATATAAAGTGGTGACAATAATGTCGACATAGATGGCAATGTTCAATGTTTGGCCTTGGAGTCAGGATGTCCTGACTTCAAGCCCTGCCTCTGCCCCATACTGAGTGCGTGATCATGTGCAAATCATTTAATGTTTAAACCCCTTAACCATCTTTTATTCTCAGTAAAAGAAGGAGATGTTTCTATCTCTCTAATTTATATATCTATATAGATATAGATATACAGATGTAAATATATAGATATACTACCACATAACTACCATCTACAGGAGACATCCCCTGCTCCCTCTCACTGCTAATACTTTCCTTCTGAGATTACCTTCCATTCATACTGTATATATTTTGTATGTATTTGTATGTTGCTTTCCACAATAAAATAAGTTTCTTGAGGGCAGGGGCTATTTTTGTTCTTCCTTTTATCCCCATCCCTCAGTAGAATGTCTGTCAATTAATAGGCACTAAATAAGTTTGTAGATTTGCTGTGTTGCTGACATTTATTTTGGGAGGTTCCACACTGAGAGTTCCTAAAAACCAATGAATTTCCAATACTCCCTCTTCTCTCAGGGCCAGCTCCTCCCACCCCTGTGCCTTGCCCTCAAATCCTACTTTTCAATGATACTGAGAGGGCACAATGAAACGACTCATGAAGAGTAATTTTATTTTTGGCCCACTGTAAAAATATTAGCTATTGCTTTTATTTTTACTCTTCAGGGATTATGAACAAGATTATGCCTATGTGCAATTACCAGATCAACAGAATAGAACTGTCAGTTCCGCCAAAATGCTTTATCTTGCAGACTTGTGTACACAGCCTAAATGCAATGATAGATTAGAACACAGTAAAAATTGAAGAATGCTGTGAAAATTCAAGCTATTATATTGTATTTTTTCATTATTCTCATTGATTCCTCATTATTTTTAGTGATCAATTTTTGATTCAGTAATGCCATTCATTTGTGTCATCCTTTACCCTACCTTTTCTTTGCTTCAGATCAAAAGACATAAAAAATTATGAACAATTCTTCAATTATGATAATTTCTTCTAGGAAGACAAATGAAATTGTGAGGCGTTCACATGTGCTGCTACTCAGAGAAATTTAGTTTCCTAAAATAGGCTGGCATAACACCCTTCACCAGCATCCTGATTATATATTTTAAATGCAGAAGGTAGCAATTTTGATGTCCACAAAGATCACAAATTTACTGTCTTTTGTCTGTCATGTTAAAAAAGTTGAAATAATGAAATGTGATATGCTATAATGTCGAACAAAGCATGTCCCTAATACTTAAATATTTTACAGTACTGAATATTAATATGAAATACTTAATAGTTTAATGCAACAATGAATTAATATTAACAATCTAGATATAATTTAATATAATACTCATTTGAAGCAAATATACAATATTTATTTTAAATATTGCAATATTATGCATGACCTGGGGCAGATTATTTAGGTTTGTAGATCTTAGATGGATAAGGCATATTATAGATATTCAAAGTTCAACCCTTACTTCTTTGGATCTCATTTTCTTTAACTGTAAAAAAATTGGAATTGTACTTCAAGATCTCCAAGGCTTCTCCTAGTGCTAATGATATCTTACTCTACTTTAGAATCTTCTAATCTAATACTTCCTTTTAAAGATAAAGAAACTCGGTCCCAGGAAGATTAAATTATTGCTCAAGATCACAAAACCAATTAATTTCAGGGCTTTTCTTAGAACCAAATGATGCTGACTACTACTTTAATCTATTTTCTCTTCAATTATATTGTTATTTAAATATATAGTTTGCATATTTATTAATAACTAAAATGTTCTCCTTCGATATAAATAAAAAGCCCAGAGGTTCATTACTCTCCTGGAGGTGCTTCTAATTTTTTGGACTTTGAAATTATGCCCCTACATACACACACACACACACACACACACACACACACACATATGTACATTCTATAAGCCCCTTTCAAGGTGCCCACCTCATTCACCATAATTGGAATTAACTAATAGAAAAGGAAAAAAATGAACTAAGTCAGAGTAACTAGCTCAAACCTTTCAGTAAAACAAATTTATAGACCTGAAGTGATTCTGTAGCTAGTTGGTTGAGATTTGTCTCCCAAAAAAATTGAAGTTGATCTTTGGGCCATCAAGCCAAAGAGCTGTCTTTCACTCTCTGCTTTCTAGGAAAATGTCACACAATAGCATTAAAACAGCAAAAGGTGAAGAATAGCAATCATGCAGCTTTTCAGCAGAAGGCAGAGTAGCAGAAGAAACAGAGCAGTAGATGATGTCCAGTTCCAAACAGTAATGAAATAAACCTAATGACATTACCACTCCTATGATATCAACTGAAGTCATCAACAATCTACAGCATCTGAGTAAATCTGTAGAATTTATCCTTGCCGCATGTGTTTCCAAAACATTCATCATCACGCATGTTTCTAGGTCACCTGTTCTCTCCAATGTTTATGTGGTGATGTGTAGAAGAGTCACTCCTCTCAGCGGGGAGAAAACCTTTCTTGCTAGTTGTTTTGCTATGTTATTTAATGTCTTTTTATTTTGAATTAGTGTGTTGTCTGGTTGGTGAGAAAAAGAGAAATGCCGTTGGTATTATGGTTTAAATAAATGTAGACCCACATCAATAATACCTGCATTTTATAAAACAATCAAGGGACCACACATATTACAGAGAAGCAAGTACTACATAAATTGATAGATAGACGGATAGATAGATAGATAGATAGATAGATAGATAGATAGATAGACAAATAGATAGAATAGCAACTTTCCTATAAAAAGTGAAGTAAGAATGGACATCTTGAGTCACATAAATAACTGACCAAGTACAAATAAATGTTTATATAGTTAACTGTCTCATTGATATCAGAATCCAAATTCCATATGACTATATGTGCGTGATAATCCTGATGTACAAGAATACAGGTCATTGATGTATACCCAACTCAGTTGGAGCTCCAGAACGCCTGATGAGAAAACTCTGAGTTTATTTTTCCTTTCTCGTCACTGCTCCCAACTTGGTTAACTGTGTCTGTTTGAGGCAACCGGGTCATGAAGTAAATAATGCATTGGGTCTAGAGTCAGAAATAAAGTTTAAATTTAACCTCATATATTTACTAACTAGGTGACTTTGGGAAAGTTACTTAACTTTTGATTGCTTCCATTTCCTCAGTTTAAAAAATGGGGAAATAATAACACTGATCAGTGATTTGTTATTGGGATCAAATGAGGCAATATTTGTAAAAAGTTGAGTGTAATATCTGAAACGTACAACCTGCAATATGACAGACACTTAATGAATGTTTCTTCCCATAGCTTCCTCCTTCCTTTATCTTGAGATTCATGACCACCCACAAACTGGTCTCAGCTGATTATTCCACTTTCTCTTCTATTATTTTGAATTCAAACCTGGATTCCAGTTAAAATGTGCTACTCACTGGCCTCTTATATCTTAATTTATTGTTTTCCTCCTCAACACTATCCATCACACCTGGAACACCCTTTCTTACTTTATCTGGTCTTCAAAGCTGAGACTCAAAACCAACTCTTTCATGAAAACTTTTCAGACCAAGAAGAGGTAATGTAGCTCAGTCAAAACAAAACAAAGCAAAACAATGGTTTTGGAAGTATGATAGTCAAGCTAAAGTCCTTTTTAGTAGTAACTATTCAAGACCTAGACAAGTTACTCAGCTTCTGTTGGCCTGTTTCTTTATGTGTAAAAAGTAGAGGTTGAATAAAATGGCATCAGTTTATTATCCCATCGTCACAATCAACCCTGATTTCTCCCTACTAAAAACCTGTACACTTGCACTGTTCCTTTGTCTCTGAAACATAAATATTTTTGTATATGTTATGTTTTTCTGCATGTGTCTGTATCTTATCCACTCAACTAGATTAAAATCAAAATTTGAAAATTGTTTCCATATCTCCTACTTTTTGGAGAATCTGTCACCACGAGTTCCACCTTTTAATAAGAGCTCAAAATGACAAATACCGAATTCCTTCTCATCTACTACTAGGACCAGTTTTAGCAAGGACCTGTTCACAAGAAATTTGGAAATAATAGATCCCAAAGGTTTGCCCAACTGTCCCATTCCTGATAAATTTTCTCTTTTCTATCTGTATAAATACCCCCCCCCACACACACACACACAGCGTCCAAAAGAAAAATCATCCTGTTTACTTATCTGGCATTCTGGAGGTAGATTTGAGTTATATAAACGTCAATGACACATTGCCTTGTACAGTAAAATTATCAGGAATAGTTAGGCAAGCAGGAAGGAAACACGAAATTCCAGAAGTAAACTGTTTTCTCCCTATCCTTCCATCTTTCTTGGCATTAAACAGACTAATTTAAGGCACAGCATGCCATGTTATGAACATGTGAACATATTAAATCCTATTGTTTGTAGACAGGTGTTAAATGTTTCTAGTCTAATATAAAAGTATCCTCTGGGATATTACTAAGAATTGTCACTAAGAAATAGGAATGCAATTCTCCTCTCTTTTCCATTACTTTTTCCCCTTGGTGCTATTACTGTCTTTAATAAGTAGCAAGATTTTAATAGATTTAAAGAGAATATTTCAAACTCTGATTTCCTATTAACTAAAGGGGATTTTTTTTTAAATGAAAGGTATTTCCACTGAGGTCTGATTATTTTCATAGAAAGGGACTCCAAGTTGTACCTCTCAGTCTGATAACCACGCAACACCACTTCTTAAAGTGTGATTTTGGGTAAGTCATTTATTTTTTAAATAATTATTTTATTTGTTTCCAGTGTTCTATAATCACTTCCATGTATCTTAGATTTCTCTCCCCCCCCCACCTGTCCTTCCCCCCACCCTCTTCACTCTCTCCCAGAGACGACCTGAAATGTTATATAGGTTCTACACATACATTCCTCTTAAATACAATTTCATCATTTTCATGTTGAATAGAAAAATTAAAAATAATGGGAGAAACCATAAAACAAAACAAAACATAACATAACACAAAAAAAAATGGTCTGCTTCATTCTGAGATCCAATTTCATAGTTCTTTCTCTGGATGTGGAAGGCGTTTTGCCTCAAAAGTCACTGGGAACTTTTTAAGTCCTTGCATTGCTATGAAGGACTAAGTCTACCAGAATAATTTCTCTCACACTGTGATTGTTGCTGCGCTCAAAGTTTTCCTGGTTCTGCTTCTTTCCCTCAGCATCAGTTCATATAAACCTTTCCAGGCCTTTCTAAAGTCTTCCTGTTAAGTCATATAATTTTATTTAGCTTTTCATTCCTCATCCACAAAATAGAGATGATATCATTTATGCTCATAAAGTTGCTGTGAATATCAAATCAGAAGCATTTTGTAACCTATAACCTTTGTGTTGAAGAATACCATAGTATGATTGAAGGAGTATGATACTTGGAGTAAAGAAGCCAAGAATTCAAATCCTGCCTCTGACAGTAGTAATATAACTACAAGCAAGTAATTTACCTCTATGAACCGAAACCTAAGTGGACACACTTCTACCATCAAAGAAATCATAGTTTTTAAGTATTGAGAGCATCATTATACCTATGCAATTCAATTCAATTAATTTCAATAAACTTTCAAGAATGATCTATAATATACCAGATATAAAGTGAAGAACTAGGAATAAAAACAGTAACAATAACTATTGATCTTGAAAACTTACATTCTACTTCACAGAAGCTAAAAATATAAAATGCATACTGAAGAAAAAAATGTAGTAATTTGAAGGGTTGAGAAAATAACTGAGAACAAGCAAAAATCCTAAGGGGCTCAGGAAAATCATCCAAGGGAGATGATAGTGAATGCATGTGATTCTATAAGGAAAAGATGAAAAAAAAGTACATTATGGTAATTGATGATAACCTATGAAGTCACAGAGGAGACGCAAGGTCATAAATAAGGAGTAGGATTTAGGCCAGTTTGATTGAAATCAGAAGTATAGAGAGTGCAATAGGAGAACGATGTCAATCTGGAAAAATAGAATGAAACCAGGTTGTGAAGGTATTTAAATACTATGAAAAGAAGTAGAGATATGACATAATAGCTTGAGAGGATGACATTGTGTAGTGAAAAATTTGTATCCATTTTAAGAGTTCTCGGTATATTTATAATCAACAGGAAATATTTGATATAGGGAAGTTGAATATGAGAGAGAGAGAGAGAGAGAGAGAGAGAGAGAGAGAGAGAGAGAGAGAGAGAGAGAGAGAGAGAGAGAGAGAGAGAGAGAGAGATCTAGCTCCTTTGGAAATAGAATGACCACCTGTTTTTCTGAGACTGGAGCAGAGAAAAGAGTGGGAGATGGTGTTTAAGGGATTTGAGGTACACCTATGGAGAAGAGTGAACTCCTGAGAAGTGGTCCTGATTTTCTTGATAAAATGTGAAGTGAGATCTTCTGGTGAGAGTGAGTAGAGAGGTGAAGATGTAGGAAACTTGAAGAGTGATGAAAACATTTAAAACAGTTTCATTCAGCAGCTTGTAATCAAGAGAAGATAAGGTGGATGATGAAAATATCCATGACTGGGAATTAGAAAGAAAGGAAAAGGGGGGAAAGTATTAAAAAGGAGAAGACAATATAAAATAGAACTTTTTGTTCAGTTGTTTCAGTCACATACGACTTTTTGACCCTATTTGGGGTTTTCTTGACAAAGATACTGTAAACATTCACCATTTCCTCAAGATAATTTTACAAATGAGGAAACTGAGACAAACAGGGTTAAGTAAGTATTTAAGACCAGATTTGAACTCAGGAAGATGTCTTCCTGACTACAGGCCCGGTGCTCTATCCACTACAACACTTAACTGCCCTTAAGTAGAAATGGTTGAGTATAATAAAAATATTTCAAAGGGAGTAAAGTGAGGAAAAAGCAGAGTTGATGGATTGGGAGTGAGAGAGGAGTAGAATAAATGAAGAATGAAGAAAGGTGAGGAGCAGAGGGAATAGAGAGCCTATCATATAGTTAATGAATTTCAATAAGTGAAATTTATTGTCAAATAAATGATTATAACACAAACGAATATACATTCAATATATTATATATTCCTATACTATTGACATATTACATTATTTATATGATGTTATTAATATGTATTCAAAATACTAATTTAAAATAACAATATTTAAAATAAACAAATGGTTTTCAGAATTCTGAATTGTGGAGGTTGAACTTTTGTGGGTGATGACTATGTCAAGTCTATTAACATCCTGTGTTCTAGAGATGTAGCAAAGATGCACATAATTAGAGTTACAAATGATGAATTGTAAAATCAGGGTATTTAAGGAGTTGTCAGCATGAATATTGAAGTTCCCAAGTATAAGAAAACCGATTGGGTTTTAAATAAAAAGCATGAATGGGGCAATGCTCTGAGAATGGAGGGAGACTGATCTGAGGCTATGAAATAACTACAACAATTTAAATTTGTCTCCCTCCATTGGTTCACTCCATTCAAGTTCCTCAGTCTCAGTGGAGCATATTGAACTAGGTTGATGGTAAAGGGTTGGATCTGGAAATGCCCCTGAGTTCAAGGATTAAGATGACTCCTATTTCCAACTCACTGTACCAAGGAACATCAGAATAGAAGGACAAGACAATAGAAAGAATGTCCATGGATGCAATAGTAATTTCTTCTAACCAGGCTTCCCTTATTGAAAAGCAATAAAAGGGTTAAGAGAAGGATTCTAATTAAGAGTAGGCTGTTAACAATTGAACTGTGGTTTCAAAGGGTAAAATGGAAGGGGAGGGAAAAAGAAAAAGGACATGGCTTAAATGAATAAGGATGAAGAAACTAAGAGGGAATTTTTTTAACTAAATAGTCTTCATCTACAAATAATGAGGAATTTGATAGTAAGAAAAGAGATTTTGCTAGATATAGGTGTTCTACCAGGATAGAAATATTGACTCTGTCCTAGGTCCCTTCTCCAGTGTTTGCTGGATTATCTCCTTCCCCCCTCGATGAAATGGGAGACCAGTCACAGATAACAGAGACTTTCCAAATGGCTACCTAATGATCATGAGATAACAGGTTAACTCACTCTCCCATCCTCATGTTCTGTTCTAGAAACTCACATGTGATAGGAAAAACAAAATAAACTCTTGGGGAACTCTTATCTCTCTAAATTATTATTTCCACCACGAAAATATAGAAATATATAGTTGATTTCTTAGAGTGTTTTGGCACCAATTTCTCTTACAAGAACAAAATCATGAAATTCAAAGGGAAGTTTTACGTATGGGGTCAAATACAATGAATAGAATTCAGAGCAGAAATAATGAAAACAGATGACATCCTCCAATCATTAATTTTATCACAGATACCCATATGGTTGCAATCACTTGCATGTTTGTAACTCCTAAGTATGTGGCTCCTCCTGTAGTTCTCTGAAGCTCTCATAAGAATTTATTGGCACTGCTCCCCATCATTGATGCATTTGTGGTGCTCCTCAGAGCCAAGCAGATGATACCTCAGAAATCACCAGCTCTTTAGCAAGAAAACCTTTCTGTCCTTGGCCTTATCCCAATACAGTAGAAGAAATATTTCTGTTTACCTGTCATGACAAGAGATATAGTTCTCTCTACATAATTTGACAATATTTTGCTAAAACATTATCTTAGTGTTGAGGTTGAAAATCCTGGGAAAATGCATAGAACTTGCCTGTATTTCAGAGATATTTTATACACTTAGCTTTCTTTCCTGGTTTTGAGAGACAATGAAGACATCTCTTGATTACTGATGACCATTTGTCCTGGTGTGGCATGACAATATGTTACTCGGATGCATTTTTAAAAATTGTTATTAATAACTTTATTTTTCATATCACTTTCATTTCTGAGTATATACTTTCTCCTTCCTTCTACCCAAAGAGTTATTTATTGTAACAAAAGTTTAAAGAAGTTCGGAAAAAACAACCAATATATCAACTAATTTTGAAAGCATATACAGTGTTCCATAAGCATAGTTTCCTACCTATTCAAATTAGGATGGGATGTACATATTCAAATCGTTCATTGTCCAACGTTATTGATTAAAATGATACAGCTTCAATATATGCCTTTCAAATGGATTTTTTTCAGTTTTTCTTCTTTACATTTCCATTGTTATAGGATACATATGTATCATTTATTCTTGATGTAGTTCCTTCATTTACATATATTCATATGATCTCATGATTTTCTGTATTCTTCATATTTATTATTTTTACATGCACTAATTTTTCAATTACAATAGTGAATCACAATGTGTTAAGTTATTCTGCAACTGATTATCATCTGCTTTGCAGTTCATTGCCTCCTACAAAAATGTCATATACTTGCAAGTATATATAAACATATATATGCATATATGTGCATTGTGTGAATACACACATTTGGCAAAGGCTTTTTCTATATTTGTTGTCTTTGAGATATATATCTTGCAGTGCAATCTCTGGGTTTAAACACTTGATTCACTTTCTTGTCATGATTCTAAATTATTTTGTGTATGTATTTTGGTGACTTCAGTGAGGAACAATTATTGAGTTCACATAATACAATAAATATAATAAAAAAAAACAACGTAGATAATCAATGATTGCATGCTTCTAGAATAACGTGTTTAATACTGGTTAAGCATGAAAGACTGAAAAGAAGGACATTTGGGTAGGATCTTCAGTGTTGATACAGTAGATTCTAAGAATCGAAGGAGTGAACTCCATTACAAAACTGGAAAGGCATTTCGATGCCTTTGTTTCAGACCACACAGGGTGTAGGCCCTATGTCTTGTGTTGATCTTCAAAGAAGTCAGTCACCATTTTGATAAAGAAAACATATACAAATATCTTATTTGCACAGTTCTTAGCCACAGGAAACTATGAATGGGAAAAGAATTCCCAATGAAAGACTGACACAAAGTAATTATCTATAAGAATGAACAACTTGTGAGCACATCTGTTGGATGATTGGGAGGAGTCTCGTGTTTAGTAATAAAAAACAACTTCTCCTATCTCTGCTTAGACACTTTCTTGTGACTTGGTGACTCCAAAGCATAATTTTCTTTACTACTAGACACTTGGTAGTAGTCTTGAACCCAAATAAAAATGATGTTCTACAAATTATCCTTGTGCTTCATATGTCTTCATTCCTATCTCAAGCCCTTAGCATGTTCTTAGAGGAGTGGAGAGTGGAGAGAAGTGAGTAAAAACAAACCAAACTGGGTAATTACCACCTTCCTATCATTTGCCCTCACTTCTATCATCCCCTCACCCTTCACTTATTTACTTCCCCCCTACTTTCCTGTGGTTTAAGACAGATTTTCATACCAAATTGAGTATGCATGTTCCTCTCTCCTTAAGCCAAATGTGATGAGAGTAAGGTTCACTCTATCCTTCTCACCACCACCCCCGCCTTTCCCTCCATTGAAAAAGCTTTTTCTTGCCTTTTTTATTTTAGATAATTTCCCTCATTCTCTTTGACCCTTTCTCCTCCCAATGTATTCCTCTCTCACCTCTTAATTTCTTTTTAGCAAAGAGTTATAAATATAATCTTTCCATGTAAGAATGTAAACAGTTCAACTATAGTAAGTGCCTTATGATTTCTCTTTCCTGTTTACTTTTAAGTCACTTTTTCTATTCATTTCTAGTTTTTTCATCAAATATACTTGAAAGTTCTCTATTTCATTTAATGACATTTCCCCCCTGGACTATTGTATGCACTTTGACAATCAAAGTGATTCTCAGTTTTAATCTTAGCTCCTGCGACATCTGGGATATCATATTTCAACCTCTGTGATCTCAGTGTAGAAGTTGCTAGATCTTGTGTTATCATGATTGAATTTCCACAATACTTGAATTGTTTCTTTCTGCCTGCTTGCAATATTTTGTCCTTGAACTGGGAGCTCTGAAATTTGACTACAATATTCCTAGATGTTTTCCTTTTGGGATCTCTTTCAGGAAGCAATTGGTAGATTCTTTCAATATCTATTTTCACCTCTTGTTCTGAATTATCAGGGCAGTTTTTTGTGATAATGTCTTAAAAGATTATGTCTGGGTTGTTCTGTTGATCATGGCCTTAATGTAGTCCACTAATTTTTAAATTGTCCCTCCTGCATCTATTTTTGAGAGTAGTTAGTTTTTTGCAAATGAGATATTTCACATTGTCTGCTATTTTTCCATTCCTTTGGTTTTGTTTTATAATTTGTTGGTTTTTCACAGTAATTAGCTTCCATTTGCTCCATTATTTTCATCAGTAAGCTTTTGATCTCCTTTTCCATCCAGCTAGTTCTGCTTTTTAAAGCATTCTTCTCCTCATTGGCTTGTTGGGCCATGTTTGCAATTTGGGTTAGTCTATTTTTTTAAAGTGTTATTTTCTTCATCATTTTTGTGTATCTCCTTAGCAAGCAATTGACTAGCTTTTCATGATTTTCTTGCATTACTCTCATTTCTATTCCCAAGTTTTGCTGTACTTCTCTTACTTGATTTGCAAAATCATTTTTGAGTTCTTCCATGGCCTGAGACCAATTCATATTTTTCTTGCAGGCTTTGGATATAGGAACCTACACTATGTTGTCTCATTCTGGTTGTATGTTTTCATCTTCTTTGTCACCAACATAAGATTCTATAGTCTGATTTTTTTTTTACAGTTTTTACTCATTTCCCCAGATGTTTACTAGACCTTTCAGCTCTTTCTCAAGGTAGTTATCTGCTTTCAGTGAGGGTGAGGAGTATACTGTCAGCCACTAGATCTCCCCACAATCTGTAGACCTAGAGCTTCAGAACTAGTCTCTGCCTCAGCCTCTGCTGATGCTATACTCCTCTACCCTCTTCACTGCTGTAGGGCTGAGGCTGGACCACTCTCCTCTCTCACACAGGTCCCACAGGTATTTTCCACCGACCTTCAAATTTGTTCTAAGTGTTTTGAGGTTGTGAAGTCTGGAAACTGTCAAAGGTGCCAGAGATTCAGTCTCCCTGAGGCCTGCTCAGGTCCTGGTTATGTGACCATGGCCCATGCTGGACTGTGCTACTCCCAGTGTGGCACAATAGACACTTACCATCAATATTCCAGGCTGTCTTGGGCTAGAGATTTCCTTCACTCTATCACTCTGTGGTTTCTGCAGCTTCAGAATTTTATTCAGAGTCATTTTTAAAGGTATTTGGCTGGGTTTGGTGGAAGAGTTCTAGGAAGTCCATGCTGTTACTCCAGCATCTTGACTTCACTTGCCCCTGTATTGAAATTTTATTTACTGCTTTATCAAAAAATTAATTCTTTCATTTTGTTATCACATTGATCCTATGAGCAAATACAAAATAGGTAGATCAGTTTATTGCAAAAGATTAGGTATACAAAATGAAGAATCTAGAGAGGAGAGGGAACAAGCATTTATTGCATACTGACTGTATGACATACATTATGCTAAGCACTTTACAAGTATTATTTTATTTTATCCTCCTACCAATACTTTGTTTGTTTAATCTGTTTTTCAGTCATGTCCAACTCTTCATGTCCATATTTGAAGTATTCTTGGCAAAAATATGGAAGTGATTTGCATTTCCTTTTCCAGCTCAGTTTACAAAGAAAGAAAGAAAGAAAGAAAGAAAGAAAGAAAGAAAGAAAGAAAGAGAAAGAAAGGAAGAAAGAAACTAAAGCAAACAGAGCCAAGAGAATCATCCATGATCACATAGCAAGTATCTAAGACTGGTTTTGAACTTGGGAAGTTGAGTCTTCCTGACTTTAGGCACAGCAGTCTATCCTCTGCACCACATAGCTGCCACACGACTCTGGGAAGTTGGTGTTCTTCTTATTATTCCCATTTCATAGCTGAAATAGAAACAGAAAAAAGACAAATAACTTGCCCAGGTTTACACAGCTGGTGAGGCTAAATTTGAACTCAGTTCTTCCTAACCCCAGGTTCAAGAATCTATGCCCTGTATCATCTAGTCACGGTAAATGTAATTTTACCTAGTATTTGAATGAAAACAAAGACCTCAGCTACTGGGATAATGATTCAGCATGTGACAAAATATGAGAAATTGGACATCAGAATAGAAGAAATTAGAGTTAGACCAATGCCTCACATTTTATAACAAGCTCTAAATGAATATGTGGTTTAGTTATAAGAGATAACTTTATAAATAAAGTAAATATCCATGGGGGAGATACTTATCAGATATACAAATCTGAAAAAAAGACGTGACCAAAAAATAGAAAGGATCCCAGAAGATAAAATTTTGATCACATAAAATTTTAAAGTTTTTGTAACACAAATGCAAATAAAGCTAAGATTTAAAAGGAAACAATTAACTAGAGTGAAAAATCTTTGCAAGTTTCTCTAATAAAGATCTTGTTTCTAAGCTATATAAGAAATGGACTCAAATTTGTAAGAGTAAAAACCATTCTTCCAGTTGATTCATAGTTAAACGATATGAAAAAGTGTTTTCAAAAGAAGAAACCCAAGTTGGCTATACTACATGAAAAATAAAAAGTTGCAAGTTATGATTACAGAAATGCAAATTAAAGCCATTGTAAAATTCTAGTTTTTCACTTCAGATCGGCAGAGATGAGAAAAAATGGTAAGTTTTGGCCTGTGAGGAAACAGAAATATTCTATTGATAGACTTATTTATTTGTTATTTATTTATTCTTTTTATTATATATAGTATTTTCCCCAATTGCATGTAAAGATAGTTTTCATTATTGATTTTTATAGGATTTTGAGTTCCAAATTTTTCTCCCTCTCTCTCCCCACTCCCTGCTTCCCAACATAGCAAGCAATCTGATATCGGTTATATATGTAAAACCATGTTAAATATATTTCCATATTAGTCATGTTGTAAAAGAAGAATCAGAACAAAATAAAAATAACATGAGAAAGAAAAAAAGCAAAAATACTATGCTTTGATTTGTATTCAGACTCTATAGTTATTTCTCTGGATGTACACAGAAATTTTCATCATGAATCTTTTGGAGTTGTCTTGGATCATTGTTTTTTCTGAGAAGAGATAAACCTATCAAAGTTGATGATTACGCAATATTGTGTACACTGAGCTCCTGGTTCTGCTTCCTTTACTCAGCATCAGTTTGCTAGTCTTTCCAAGTTTTTTTTTTCTCTGAAATCCATCTGCTCTTCATTTTATACAGAATAATATTGTTCCACTACATTCATATACCACAACTTGTTCAGCTATTCCCCAATTAATAGGCATCTCTTTTCATTTTCAGTTCTTAGTCAAACCAAAAAAAATGCTATGAATTTTTTATAGATGTGGTTCCTTTTCTCTTTTTAATGATCTTTTTGGGATCCACAACTAGTAGAGTTATTCCTGTATCAAAAGTTATGCACAATTTGATTGTCCTTTGGCCACAGTTCCAAATAGCTCTCTGGAATGGCTGGTTCAGTATACAATCCCACCAACAATGTATTAATGTTCCAATTTCCCCATGTCTTCAACATATATCGTTTTCCTTTTGTATCCTATTTGCCAATCTGATATATATGAGGTGGTACCTCAGAGTTTTAATTTGTGTTTCTTTAATCAATAGTGATTTAGAGCATTTTTTTTTCATATGAATGTAGCTAGCTTTAATTTCTTCATCTAAAAACTTGCAGTCCATTTCCTTTGGCTATTAATGAATCAGGGAATGACTTGTTTTCTTATGCATTTGACTCAGTTTCTCTATTTTTTTTTTTAGAAATGAAATCTGTGTCAGAAAAATTGGCTGTAAAAATTGTTTCGCAGCTTTCTGTTTTCCTTCTAATTTTGATTGCGTTGGTTTTGTTCATGTAATAGGATTTTTAACATAATACAATAAAAATTATCCATTTTGCTTTTCATAATATTCTCTATCTCTTGTTTTGGGACCTGTTTATTTCCTCAGTTATTCTGGAAAGCAATTTGTAATTATATACAAGAATTACTAACTGGTGAAATCCTTGAACCCAATACCCAAAATGATCAAAGGTAAGTAAAAAGTGTTTTTATACATAAAAATATTTATAGCAACTCTTTGTGTAATGGCAAAAAAACTGCAGACTAAATGGATGCTCATCAATTGAACAATGCCTGGAGAAGTTATGAAATATGAAAGTGATGGTATAGTATTTTGCTGTAAGAAATGAGAAAATAGATTTGAAAGAGATGTAGAAAGATATGTAAACAAAGAGAATGAGATAAGCAGAACTGGAAGAAAATAACTTGAATAACAATTTTTGTAAAATCAGCAATCGTAAATATACATACAATAATAACAAGAGCTAACATTTATAGAGTGTCTACTATGTTCCGGGTGCTATATAAAGCACTTTAAAAATGTATACTCATTTGATCCTCACAAGAGCCCTTCAAGATAGATGTTGTTATTATCATTCCCATTTTACTATGGCAAAAAACAAAAACAAAAACTTTAACAATTTGTCAATGGTCATACAGCTAGTAAATGGGTGAGGCCAGTTTTGAACTTACTTCTTCTTGATGTGATGCCCGATGCTCTATCCACTGCACCATGTAGCTGTCCTGTTACATGCCATGTTGAACAATTTTGAAGACTTTAAAAAAAAAAGGATTGAAGAATGAAATGAGTAGAACCAGGAGAAACTTTGCATAATACCAGCAACACTATAAAGATAAAAATTGAAAAGTATAAGAATTACAATCAATACAATAACCATCCATGATTCAAAATGGTCAATGATGAAATAAATATAGTAGCCACCTGATTAAGAGAAAGGTAACAGTTTTAGGGTAGAGGATAAGGCATATATTTTTGTATAGTCAGGGAGGGAATTTCTTTGACTTCATTATGAAATGTTTAAAACAAGATATTTGTTTTTCTTTTTTTAATAGAGAAATAAAAATTATACTTAATTTTTTGTAATAAAGAGGTTGAAAATGGGGAGTTGTTCAAATGTGGAATGTTGTGTGAACGTTTAGAGAAATAACTGCATTGTTGGTTATCTTTAATCGTTTTACTTTTTTAAAAGAGAGCTCTCATTGAATGGAGGGTAACTTCTAAATAATGAGAGAGAGAGAGAGAGAGAGAGAGAGAGAGAGAGAGAGAGAGAGAGAGAGAGAGAGAGAGAGAGAGAGAGAGAGAGAGAGAGATGTCTATTAGGGATTTATAGTCTGTCAAGTCCAAGTCTGAAACATTTCAAATAGGAGTACAAGGATACATAATCATAAAAAATATGCCAACTCCCCATGTTGCATGTAACAACAAGCATCAGCATAGCACTCGGAGAATTGTATGATAAGATAATTTTTTTTTATCTTGGCTTTATGGCTTCCATTTCCTTAAGATGGAGAGTTATGAAGCTAGCTAGATTTTACAGAATTTAACTGATTTCAATTTTTAGCTCTGTTGACTAATTGATCAGTGATTGATTAGAGTATTTCTGATTCAAGTTCATTGCTCCTTCTCACTTAAGATGATGAGCATTCCCTTAGTATGTACAGGTGCAGTATTAATGTCTGATCTGCAAATTCCAGCTTCATCTCTAGTGTTTACTAACCAGTTTAATAGTTTACCTGACACAGATCTTCCCCTCTTGCTATCTCCTCTTTAATATGTAAATCTTTACCTTCCCTTATATCTTTGATAAAATTCCGTTGTATCTTTACCAGCATGGTATCTAAAACCTATATGAAATGACTGCTTGGAAGCCGATCTTTTTTTGTACACCATGAGCCTTCACTTTAATATACATATACATATACATACACACACACACACACATATATGTGTGGGTATGTATATATGCACATATATACCTATATATCTATATACATACTGTTGTGTGTGTATAAAAGTCACTTTCAGTTAGGAGGTCAACCTCGAAGGGTGGAAAGACATGGCCCTCATGGACTCAGGACAGTTTTAGAGCTAATTTAGGTTAATCATCTCATTTTACAGATAAAGAAAATTATGTGCACAGCGAGAATATAATTTTCTAGTACAGGTTTTGTAGGATTTTTCTGGGATTCTTCCCTTAAGTCCAATGTTATTTGCATTTCACCATGTTGCCTATACTAATACGAAGCATACTTGTCCTTGGGTAGGTAAGTCTCAACAAAGAAGAGGTAATATTTATCTTTAATAGTTATGGACTTTTTTTAACATAGTATAACAGATGAAATCTTTCCTTGGGACTTGAAAGGCATCTCTTCAAATCTCTAGTCTAAAACACACTTGTGGCACCATGGGCAATTCACTCAGCTATCCAGTACTCTGATCTAGACTTGTCAAACTCTTTGTCTGAGGGAGCTTCAAAACTCTCCAATGGATTGAACCAGATTGAAGTATCATTTGGAAACATTTAAAAATATAAAAAAAATGCAATTCAATATCATGTTAATTTTTTGTTTTCTAGGTCAATATTCAGCCTTTCTAAAATCACTTCCCCCCACCACAAGGTGCAGAGAAGTAGATGACTTGTATTGGTAAAGAGAGTTTCTTCATTTGTTCCTTATACCAACAAAATCATAACCTAAATCCTGATCTCTCCTTATGAGTTCAGATTTCATATTCTTGTGTTTTGTTACTGGATCTAATAAATTCTCTACTGTTTTCCATGTTCTGCTAGACTGAATAACCTGAGAACTTTTTTGTTGTTGTTGTTGGAGAGAACTGGGTATGTACTGTCAATGCTTTCAAGGGGAGAACTTGATTGATAATGTAGGCACTAGGAAGGATGGGGAAAAATTAGCCAGATTCTGATGTTCCTAGGGAATTATGGGACATGGGTTGAATAAATCTCTGAGGAACAAATATTTAAGATTAAAATGTAGTCTATTCAAGCCCTTGGATTCCAGGCCACAAGTCAAAATGCAGTTATTTTTTTCCACTATCTGTTCCATGCTCCTTTCAAAGACTTTCACCATGATAAACATGGTCTGTGACACAGGAGTGCACTGGTAAATATGTATTTAACCATCTCTCTAGCATAAAAAAGTAGACAGGAAATATTATTTTTTTATTTAACTTTTAACATTTATTTTCACAAAATTTTGGGTTACAAATTTTCTCCCCTTTTCTCCCCTCCCCCCCCCAAACTCAAGCATTCTAGTTGCCCCTGTGACCAATCTGCTCTCTCCTCTATCCTCCCTCCCTGCCCTTGTCTCCGTCTTCTCTTTTGTCCTGTAGGGCCAGATAGCTTTCTTAACCCCTTAACCTGTATTTCTTATTTCCCAGTGGTAAGAACATTACATTTGATCCTAACACTTTGAGTTCCAACTTCTTTAGCTCCCTCCCTCTCCACCCCTTCCCCTTGGAAGACAAGCAATTCAATATAGGCCAAATCTGTGTAGTTTTGCAAATGATTTCCATACTAGTTGTGTTGTATAGGACTAACTATATTTCCCTCCATCCTATCCTGTCCCCCATTACTTCTATTCTGTTATGATCCTTTCCCTCCCCATGAGTGTCGACTTCGGATTGCATTCTCCTCCCCATGCCCTCCCCTCCATCCTCTCCCCCACCCTGCTTGTGCCCCTGTCCCCCACTCTCCTGTATTATGAGATAGGTTTTCCTATCAAAATGAGTGTGCATTTTATTCTTTCCTTTAGTGGAATGTGATGAGAGTAGACCTCATGTTTTTCTCTTGCCTCCCCTCTTTATCCCTCCACTAATAAGTCTTTTGCTTGCCTCTTTTATGAGAGATAATTTGCCCCATTCAACTTCTCCCTTTCTCCTCCCAATATTTCTCTCTCACTGCTTGATTTCATTTTTTTTAAGATATGATCCCATCCTCTTCAATTCACTCTGTGCACTCTGTCTCTATGTATGTGTGCGTGTGTGCATGTGTGTGTATGTACTCCCACCCAGTACCCAGATACTGAAATGTTTCAAGAGTTACAAATATTGTCTTTCCATGTAGGAATGTAAACAGTTCAACTTTAGTAAGTCCCTTATGACTTCTCTTTGCTGTTCACCTTTTCATGGTTCTCTTCATTCTTGTGTTAGAAAGTCAAATTTTCTTTTCAGCTCTGGTCTTTTCATCAAGAAAATTTGAAAATCCTCTATTTCATTGAAAGACCATTTTTTCTCCTGAAGTATTATACTCAGTTTTGCTGGGTAGGTGATTCTTGGTTTTAGTCCTAGTTCCTTTGACTTCTGGAATATCCTATTCCATTCCCTTCGATCTCTTAATGTAGAGGGTGCTAGATCTTGTGTTATCCTGATTGTATTTCCACAGTACTTGAATTGTTTCTTTCTAGCTGCTTGCAATATTTTCTCTTTCACCTGGGAATTCTGGAATTTGGCCACAATGTTCCTAGGAGTTTCTCTTTTTGGATCTCTTTCATGCAGTGTTCTGCAGATTCCTTGAATATTTATTTTGCCCTCTGGTTCTAGAATCTCAGGGCAGTTTTCCTTGATAATTTCATGGAAGATGATGTCTAGGCTCTTCTTTTGATCATGGTTTTCAGGTAGTCCCAGAATTTTTACATTGTCTCTCCTGATTCTATTTTCCAGGTCAGTTGTTTTTTCCAATAAGATATTTTACATTATCTTCCATTTTTCTAATCTTCTTGCTATGTTCTGTGATATTTGTCTTTCTCATAAAGTCCTTAGCGTCCATCTGTGCCATTCCAGTTTTGAAACATCTATTTTCTTCAGTGAGCTTTTGAATCTCCTTTTCCATTTGGCTAATTCTGCTTTTGAAACCATTCTTCTCCTCACTGGCCTTTTGAACCTTTTTTGCTAATTGAGTTAGGCTGATTTTCACGGTGTTAATTTCTTCAACATTTTTTTGGTTCTCCTTTAGCAGGGAGCTGATCTGCTTTTCATGCTTCTCTTTCATTCCTCTCATTTCTGTTCCCAGTTTTTCCTCCACCTCTCTAAGTTGATTTTCAAAATTCTTTTTGAGCTCTTCCATGGCCTCAGCCCATTGAGTGGGCTGGGGCACTGAATCCTTGATTTCTGTGTCTTTGCCTGATGGTAAGCATTGCTCTTCCTCATCAGAAAGGAAGGGAGTAAGTGTCTTTTCTCCGATAAAGTACCCTTCAATAGTTTTATTTCTTTTCCCTTTTCTGGGCATTCTCCCCAGCCAGTGGCTTGACCTCTGAATATTCTCCTCACACCCACCTTACCTCCTGGTCCTCCCAGCCAACGTTTGGGGACTGAGATTCAAATGCTGCTTCCCGCCTTAGGGCTTTTGGCGGGGGCGGGGCTGCTATTCAGTGTGAGAATTAATTTCAGGTGCTGAGGTCGGGGCAGGGCCGCCTCTCAGGCTCAGTTCCCTCAGGGGGTTTATGTACAGACCTTCCACAATGGATCCAGGCTCCCACCCGCTTGGGGAGCCCCTGTCTGCAGCCGCCCCTCAGCTTCTATCTCCTGGGGGGGCCAGAGCCATGGGGGCACCCCACTCCCCTCTCGACCCGCCAAAGAGACTCTCTCACCGACCCTCGTCACCTCTGGGTGGGGGGGCTTGTGCCGCCACTGGAGATCCCGTCCTGAAGCCTGCTCAGATCTGTACCTCTCAGAGCCGTGGCCGTGGCAGGTCTGGGCTGGGCTCCGCGTCTGCAGCGTGACGGACCTTTTGCGAGAGGTTTGCAGGTCCCTCTGTGGGTGGAGGGACCCGCGTGACCCCAGGAGATCCTGTCCCTGTAGCCCGCTCGGATCTTTTCCTCACAGTCTCGCGGCCGAGGCAGGGCTGCCCTCTGCTCCCAGTCCCGGCGCCCAGTCCGCAGCGCGAAGGACCCCCTGCGAGAGGTTTGCAGGTCTCTCCGGAACAGAAATCTCCTTCGCTCCAATATTCCGTGGCTTCTGGATGCAGAATTCACCGTGAGTTGGTCCCCTCTAGCCGTTCTGTGGGTTGTGAGTTCGGAGCTATGTGTATGTGCCAACAGGAAATATTTTTTAAAGGTTAATCAATATTAACACTTCCTTAAAGCTAGATAATGAACAGGACAATAAGTTAAGGCCTGGTTTATATTGTTTTATTAAACTTTCAACAATGACCACCAAGTTGGTTAGAGCTGATTTCAGCACACTCTGACTTCCTTCTCACTCAGTTAGTTGTGAACTTATCCAATATGGTGTTTTGATAATCATTTTTATTTTAAGATATTAGAAGGGAATAATTCAACGGTCCCTTTGAATTCTAAAAAGTCATCAAAATCTATGAGATTTACTCTAAAATCATGAACTTATAGTCATTGCAGCATTTTGAAATTAGGAGATTAGAGATGGGGGAAAAAAAAAACTTGCCCAAATTAAAAAAAGACAACTGGCTACTCAACTCAGTAATGAAATTGATTCTGATATCATTATTGCTTAGTCTTCTACTCTCAGCATATTTTTATTTCAGCTCTATCTTCTTTGTGAAATTATATTGTTTGCAACGTAAATGAATTTTTCTCGTTTCATTCAGACCATGGCTCTAATTTATATCACATTAAAGAATATGGTATTCTAATCTTATTTCATACTCTATTGGAAATGCTCTTTAGAGATTTGAGTTATGATTTACACTGACACTTTGCAATGTGGTATAAAATGCAATGATGGCATAAGCAGTGAATGTTCATATATATCTATGTGTGAAATGTATGAGTTATTTTCATTCTCAGTGGATACAGATAACATAAACACTCATTTTAAATGCCATCCTGCCCTTCTCAATACCATCCATACCATCAACAGTCACTTTTGAAAATCCAGCCCACATATTACTTTTTCCACAGTCTCTCTTATCCCCTCACTCCATCCTGGTGCTGGAAGTGAAATGATCTGTTTTCCTAATACATTCTATTATTATGCACTCATCAAAACCTAATTTGTAACACAGAGAAGCATTTGTGGGCATATGGATACATCTGTGTACATACACCTACCCATAGATATATGGTATATATACACACATGCATATTGTGAGTATACACTTATGCATGCCAAATGCATATGTGTGTACATGTACATATATATATGTGTGTGTGTGTGTGTGTGTGTATACATATGTATGTATGCATATTGAAAGTTAGGTCGTAATTACCCTAAATCAGTTTCTTTCCAACAGTATCTACTGCTTCACTCTTGTCGCACATGAAACAGTGGACTCTCTCCTTTAGAAATTATACTCTATGTTGTCTACTTCAGTAGATTTTCCCCCCTTTGAAGCCCAATCTTTCTCTTATCTTTGAATCTCCCCCTAACTAAAAGATACTTCTCTACTGCCTATAAACACCCTTTTCTCACCCAGCCCACACAAAACCTCACTTGATCCATCTTGTCCTACTGGATATTCACATATTTTTAGCTCCTTTCATGGCCAAACTCCTGGAAAAGGTTGTCTACAATTGGTGCCCACCACTTCATTTCCTTTGACTCTCTTTTTAATTCACAACAATCTGGCTTCTAACCTCATCATTCAATGGAAACTGCTCTCTCCAAAGTTACTAATTGTCTTTTAATTAACAATGATACTTTTCTCAATCCTCACTCTTTTTTTTTTATCTCTCTGCAGCCCTTGACACTGTCAATAATTCCAATAATCTCTCTTTCTAAAGTTCTTTTCTCACTATGTTTTAACGTCAGGGCTCTTTTTCCTGGTTCTCCTATAGGGACCTCCTACCTGTTTGATCACTCTTCAGTTTTCTTTGCTAGATCTTCATCCAGGTGATTCCTAATAATCATGTATATTCTCAAATATTGTCTTGGGTCCTTTTATGTTTCCCATCAAAATTATTTTGCTTAGAGTAGCTCTTATATATTCAATTATCATCTTAATCAGATCTATTTTGTCTATCTACAATTTCTCTCCTGACTTCCAGTTCCATAGTACTAGCTTGCTATTAGACATCTCTAACTGAGTGATCTATAGGCATTTTAAACTCCTTGTGTCCCAAACAGAACTCATATTTTTCCTCAAAACTCTCCAACTTCCCAACTATTAGCTAAGGTATCACCATCCTTCCAATCACCCAGACTCTCAACTCCTGACTCTCTCACCCAGTCCCCCCAACATACATTCTCTTTCAAGAACTGTCAGTTCTAACTTTATAACATCTCTCTTATATATACCCCTTTCCCTCTTTAGCACTTTCATAACCCCAGAACCAGCCTTCATCACCTCACATATAGCCTGATGATTATTCTCTTTTCTTCCTCTCTCCCAACTCCAATCCATTCTCAACTTATTTGTCACACTGTTTGTCTTATAATATACTCCTACTACATTACCATCACCATCATTCAATACATCAGATGGCTCCCTATTACCCCTAGGATAAAAACTAAACTTCTGTTTGACTTTTAGAGTCCTTGCTAATATGGCCTCTTCTTGCCTTTTCAGTTTTCTTACACTTTCCTTCCTTCCTCACTCTCTATGATCCAATAACATTGGCTTCCTTTCTGTTCTTCATGCTCCTCTATATCTGGACTCTGTGCGTTTTCACTGATTATGTTTCATGCTTAGAATTCTATCTTCATCTCTGCTTTCTAGCTTCCTTTAAATTTCCTTTAGTTCTCAGTTAAATCTTATCTTCTGCAAAAACCTTTCCCATATTAGTTTCTTCCCTCTGTTGATTATTTTGGATTTATCCTGTATATGTCTTATTTGCACATATTTTTCCATTGTGTTTCCCCAGTTAAACTCATGAGCTCCCATAGAGCAGGGGCAATTTGTTTTTCCTTTCTTTTTAACTCTATCATTAAGACATTACAATGTCTGGCACATACTAAATTAATGTTCACTGAGAAGAATAGAGAGATAGGTGTATACACACACATATATATGTCCCCAAATATACAAACACACGTACAGATACATAGATGCATATATGTATATATCCAGTTAAAAACACTAATATGTAACCATACAACTGCGTATGTGAGTATATAATTACATTTACATGTATATATGTATATACACACATATGTAAATATATATGACTGTAAATATGTATGAAATAAGTCAACAAACGTTTTGAAAGTGTAGGTATTCTTAGGATCAGATATAGTAAAAGGATATTTAGAGTGTTATAGATAGTAAGTAAACAGGCAATAAGTGACAAAGAATTGGATTTGTAAAGACATACAAATGTTAGTAACTTAGATTATGAAGCTATGATAGTGTATATAGCTCTTCTTATATTTTTGCATTCAAAAGAAGATATTATATGGGACCATGTGTAATGTTGCAAAGAGTATTCCTCATTTTTCAAGTCTGAAGAGTTTTATAGGATAAGAATGAATGAATGAGTAGATGAATAGCCATAGGTGAAAAGTCAAATCCCTTGTTGCAGGTGAGGTATAAGAGTTGTAATCTGTCCAAACTGTACCTTGTACAAATTCAGTTGAGCTCTCAAGGTGGTTTAAAGATTTTTTAGTAGGTGAGAGGATGGTGGCTGCACAGAGGTTTCATGGTAACTTCAGTCATGCTGAGAAGGTTTGGCCCCTGCTTTTAATGGTAAATCTCCTTTGTTAATATTTTACATAATTTCTTTTTTATAAAATTTATTTATTTTTACTTCTCAACATTCATTTCCACAAGATTTCAGTTTCAAATTTTCTACCCATCTCTCCCGTTCCCCACCTTGAAATACCATGTATTCTGTATTACTCCTTCCCCCAATCTTCTCTCTCTTCTATCACACCCCTACCTTCCTATATCCCCATATTCTCTTTTTTTTTTCTTCTAGGGCAAGAGAGATTTCTACACCCCTTTACCTATATTTGTTATTTCACAGTTGCATGAAAAACAATGCTCAACAATCATTCCTTAAACTTTGAATTCCAACTTCTCTCCCTTTCTCCCTCCTTACCCATTACCACTGAGAAGGCAAGTAATTCAATACAAGCTGTATATGCATAATTTGACTAAGACTTCCATAATAGTCATGTTGTGAAAGACTAATTATATTTTGCTTCATCCTATCCTGCCTCTATTTATTCTATTCTCTCTTTAGATTTTGTCCTTGCCCTCAGGTGATAACTTCTTTTTACTTCCTCCTCCCATGTGCCCTCTCTTGCATCATCCCCCGCACCACTTATCCCATTCTCCCCTACTTTCCTGTAGTGTAATACAGATTTTCATACCAAATTGAGTGTGCATGTTATTCCATCCTTAAGCCAAATGTGATGAGTAAGTTTCACTTTTCCTCTCACCTTTCCCTCTTTCCCCTCCATTGAAAAATCTTTTTCTTGCCTCTTTTATGAGAAAAAATTTGCTTCATTCCATTTCTCCCTCTCCCCTTCAAATATATTGCTCTCTCACACTGTAATTTTAGGTTTTTAGATGTCATCCCTTCCTATTCAACTCACCCTGTGCACTCTGTCTATACATACATACATACATACATATACATATATACACATATACCTATACATACACACATATACATATATGTGTATATGTACACATATATGTATATGTGTGTATATACATACATGTATGTGTATATATATATATATAAACACACACACACATACACACACACATATATAAATCCCTCCAACTACCCAAACACTGGGAAAAGTTTCAAGAGTTGCAAATATTATCTTTCCATGTAGGAATGTAAACAAAATTTTAGTAAATCCCTTTTGATTTCTCCTTCCTGTTTCCTTTTCATGCTTCTCTTGGTTCTTGTGATTAAAAGCCAAATTTTCTATTCAGCTCTGTCTTTTCATCAAGAATCCTTGAAAGTCCTCTATTTCATTGAATGCCCATTTTCCCCCTGAAACATTATAGTCAGAATTTGTGGGTAGGTGATTCTTGGTTTTAGTCCTAGTCCCATTGACTTCTGGAATATCATATTCCACACCCTTTGATACCTTAATGTAGAAGCTGCTAGATCTTGTGTTATCCTGATTGTATTTTCACAATACTTGAATTGTTTCTTTCTGGCAGCTTGCAATATTTTCTCCTTGTCCTGGGAACTTTGAGATTTGGCCTTACTATTTCTAGGAGTTGCTTTTTTTCAGATCTCTTTCAGGAGGTGATAGGTACATTATTTCATTATTTATTTTGCTCTCTGGTTCTAGAATATCAAAGCAGTTTTCCTTAATAATTTCATGAAAGATAATGTCTAGGCTCTTTTTTTTTTATCATGGCTTTCAGGTTGTCCCAAAATTTTTTAAATGTCTCTCCTGTATCTATTTACCAGCTCACTTGTTTTTTCCAACAAGGTATTTCAAATTGTCTTCTTTTTTTTCGATTCTTTTGGTTTTGTTTTGTAATTTCTTGGTTTCTCATAAAGTCGTTAGCTATCGTCTGCTCCATTCTAATTTTTAAAGAATTATTTTCTTCAGTGAACTTTTGAACCTCCTTTGTCATTTGGCTGATTTTGCTTTTTAAAGCATTCCTCTCCTTATTGGTTTTTTGGGCTTCCTTTGCAATTTGAGTTAGTCTATTTTGAAAGGTGGTATTCTCTTCAGCTTTTTTTGGGTCTCCTTTAGCAAGCTGTTCACTCGCTCTTTATGAATTTTTGCAACACTCTCATTTCTCTTCCCAATTTTTCCTCCAGCTCTCTTACTTGATTTTCAAAATCCTTTCTGAGCCTGAGACAATTGCATATTTACTTTGGAGGTTTTGGTTGCAGAATCCTTGACTTTTATGTCTTCCCCTGTTGGTAAGCATTGTTCTTCCTCATCTGAAATGATGGAAGAAAATACCTGTTCACCAAGAAAGTAACTTTCTATAATCTTATTTTTCCCCCCATTTTGCAGCATTTTCCTAGACAGTTACTTGAGTTTTGAGTTCTTTGTCAAGTCAAGGATATACAAGTTCTTACTTCCTCCAAAGTGATACACTCAATGGAGAGGTGTTTACTCCTCTCCTGGCCTGCACTCTGATAGGGGAGGTACCAAAACTTTTCTGCCCAGGATCTGCAAGTAGAATTCCCTTTCCAGAGCCTCCACCAGCTCTGCCACATCAGTACTCTTCCTTACCCCAGGGCTACACTCAGGGCTGAGACTCAGATCAATGACTCAATTCCTCCATGGTCTTTAGGCCTGAGGGCTCAGAAACGAATCCTGCTGCTGCTGCTGCTGCCACCTGGGGTCAGGGCTACGGGAGGACCCTGCTCCCTTCTCACCCTGGTGAAAAAGCTTTGCCACTGATCTTTGAACCTGTCTTTGGTGTTTGTGGTCTGAGGGATCTGGGAACCACAGCTGCTCCCTGTGAGTCTGCACAAGCCCTCCTCTGGTTTTGTTCCTGCTGGTGGTATGTGACTAAGGCTGAGCTTGGCTCCATGGGCTGCACTCTGCTCCATGCTGCATGTGATAAACCTTTTCTGTTAGTCTTGTAGGATGACTTGAGCTGGAAATCTTTTTCACTCTGTCGTTTTGTGGCTCTGCTGCTCTAGAATTTGTTTAGAGTCATTTTTGCAGGTGCTTTATGGGCTACTGGGGAAGAGCTAAAGTAGGTGTGTCTTTCCACTCCACCGTCTTGTCTCTTGGCACTTTCTTTTAGAAAATTTTTAGACCCCCTAAATCTTCAGACCTTCACTTAAAGTAATAAGGTGAAGTAGCTTGCCCATTGTATGAAAAAAGTGAATATATTCACGGAGGATATGAGCCCTTTAAAGCCCAAATTCTTACCTATCTAGCTTTTTCATCATTAAAAAAATCATAGTTTGTTTATTTGTTTCATTTTATTTTTTAAGTTCCTTGGATAGCTTGAAGTGATCTTCTTTGCCAGAGAGGGATGACATGATGATCAATGTTTTGAAGATTAAATAATGTAAATACTGTAATCTTTCTTTTATTTCTTTACATTCTTTTGAAGTATATATATATATATTATATATATATATATATATATATATATATATATATATATATAAAATGCACAGATGATGCACACACATACCACACACATACATGCACAAACACACACATACCAGTTTAATGTGCAAATCTACATGTTTTGGCTTTTTTCCTAAAAGAGTTTGGCCCTTAAAAGTATTCAGGAAATTGCAAGAACTTGGCACTATTTGAATCCCAATGCTGCTTCCCTGCTTCAACTGCCAATAATACCATTGGCAGATTAACAAACATTTGAAGGTTAACCAGTTTCAAGAGAATATCTATACTACTACATTGAAAGAAATAATTGGGAACTATAAAACACAAGTGCATTTACGTTCATACAAGTGCACATAAATAGAGGTGAAAGACTATAAAGAAATTATTGGAAACCCTTAAATATATTCATGTTCTGAAATAAGCAGCAATAAGCCATAGTAAGTTTATAAAATATCTTTGCATGGGATGTTACATTTTAACAATATATATTCTACAATGGACACACTACTTTTTGACAGGACTGAGACAGTGATAATTTCTTTTCAATATTATCTTAAATGAGGAAAACAAATTTATTTCATTTATCTATTCACGTTTTAGGTTGAATGGTAAACTCTGATCATGTTTGCCTCTATGTTTTATATGTACATTGCTCCTTATATCACGTGACCCTGACATGTTGTTTGCCCTCACACACTAATCCTGGCACATCTACTTAAACATATTCTTTGCCAGATGGTTACCATTACCTTAGACTGTTTTTAAAAGGCAGAAGTTGATGTGTTCAGGGGAAATTTTTAGGACTATTCACAAAGAGTTAAGCAGGCCACACTCTTTAATGAGGGAAGAAAACACTGAATTTCATTTTATATACTTTAGAATATATTGTACTGAGAGTCTCCATAATCACAAGCCATAACCTGGAGCCCTACTCTCAATGGGACCCTATGATTATCGTTTCATATCCCCTCTTGACTGATGTTGGAAAATTGGGAATGCCAGGAATCAAATATCAACTTGTGATTATTGGGAGCTAAGGAATGTCTCAGCCTATAATATACATTTTCATCCACTTCCTGTAGTTCAACGTAATTTTCCTACCAATTTATTCTTCAAAGACGGGATCTTAATAACAGGGACCTTACATATCACTTTAGTTGGTATGAATGTAATGAAAGTATATTTTATGTTATATTATAATTGATTGTATTATGTGTCATATTCTCTAATAACACAATAAACTCCCTGAAACCAGAATCATGATGTACTTGAACGTTTTATCTCCTTAGTGCCTTCCAATGAGTTCCCCTGCCACAGGAATTTAATAATCTCTGTTGAATTATTGAATTATTAAAGAGCTTAAGTAAAAAAGCTCCTATTAAAAACCTGATGTACTAATAAATTCTTCTCATATAGCAAAATTTCTATTCAGAGTATGACTGCAACTTTTAAACCTGATCCATCATCTGCATTTCTTTCTTGGGAAGTTTGTTGACTTTATTCCTTCTATCCGTTGCTGAAGAGAATCTGCCAGATAGGGAGAGGGAGTGAGGGAACACTGAGGAACAGAAGAAAAAGTTCTGCTTGTTGGCTTCTCTGAGGGAGCCTGAAGGGAAGAAAGGAAACTATTTTTCTTCATCTTCCTGGGCAGCAGAGAGAGAGAGGTTCAGGTTTTTGTTTTTGTTTTTCCCTCATGGTATATACAGCAACAATAACAAAATTCAAGCTGTGATTGTAAGAGTTCAATCCATGCTCTCCTTATATACCTGACCAGTGTCATGGACATCGAAGTTCAAAGACAGGCAAAAAAAGGAATTTCAATGGGAGAAAAAAAAGTCATCAGTATCCCATGTCCAAACTCAGGATGATAACATTGATAATGTCAGAAATGCTAATAAAAGCCATTAAAAGTAACTGCTGGCAAGTCCTCTCCACAATGGGATCCTTCTGGGGCTATCTTCCAGGTTTTGTTTTTTGTTTTTTGTTTTTTTTTTTACTAATTGACAGTACAATAAAGGAAGTTATGTTCTGACTTTTTTAGGAAGAAGAAGGGATTAAGCATTTTGCTTATAAAAACTCTTTCCATGGCAGAACATTTAGCAGAGATATTCAACAACTTACAACCCACATAAAAGTGCCTGCAACATACATCAGAGGAATGAAAAAAAGGATAAGATAGGATCAACAGGAAATGCAGTAGCTAGCAGGAAGCCTCACCCATTCATATGGCCAGACTGACAATTTCCAGTCTAATGAAGATGCTAGTCACATTTTAAGGTCATGTTGGCCTTAGTCAAGAGGGAAAACAAGGGAGGAAGTAGACTTGGGAGAAATAGAAATAGAGAAAATCTCAGAAGATTAGTGAAGCGTAATATTGATCTTACAAAATATTAAAACTTTTTTGTACTTTGTCTTCCTTCCATCCACAGAAAGCATAAAAGATGTTTCTGCATACTTGAGCAGTACCCTAATATTTCTCAAGTTGTGTCCAACTCTTTATGAGGGGTTTTATAATCATGATAACCTTAAGTTAATAGCAAATCACCATTCAGAGCTCTCTGCTTGATCCTGTGTTAAACACTTCTATCAGTAACTTTAGTAAAGGAAGAGATGACTTGCTTATTAACAAGAAGATAATGGAGGGATGAATGACACCATGGAAAGCATACTAGAGCTGGCATCAAGAGAACCTGACTTCAAATTTGGATTCAGACATTAACTAGTGGTATGACCCTGGACAAATCACTTAACATCAGCCTACCTCAATTTCCTCTTCTATAAAATTGGGATAACAATATCCATCTCCTATAGCCCCTATCTCCAAAGACTGTTGTGAGGATAAAATGAGACATTTGTCAATTGCTATGCAAATATTAAAATACTAGCTGGCTCTCCTTACTGTTGTTTTTTGCTAAAAATAAAAATTAGAGAGGGATAGTTGACACACAAGATGATGTGGTCAGCATCTAGTAATATCTTGACAACTTTGAATATTGGATTGCCTTCTAAGAGAAAAAATTTCACAGGAATAAATCTAAAGTTTGACATGAGTTTAAAAGTCAACTTCATAAATTTAAGCTGAGGATGCATGGTTAGGGATCAGTTTGAAAAGAAATCTGGAGGTTTTAATGAAATTTAAGATTACTATGAATTGATAGTGTAGGGTGCCCTTCTCCCAAACAAACAAAAACCAATGTTACTGACTTGAATTAAAGGGGTTACAGTTTTCAGATTTGAGGAGATGATAATACCAGCGTACCCTTCCCTGGTTAAACCAAATCTGATATATTGTACTGAGACCTCGATCATTTAGTAGTGAGATAAGGATTCTGTCTGAGGGCCAGGCCTATGACCTTCCTCAGGATTCTACAGTACCCACAATCGGGTGGAAAGTCTCTGTTCTCTGCCACTGCTTCAAATAACTACTGGCTGTATTTCCACAATCCTTAGGGACCCCACCACTAACACCTCAGTTCCATTTACCACTTGGCATGAGATGCATTTAACTTCAGCCTAACTCTCTTATTTTTCTCAAGTTTAAACTGAAAAATAAATTACCCTGAGACATTGGTTTTGGGCAGAGAAGTACTAGGTGCCCTCTCAGCTCCTTTATAGCTCTGGTTTTATTATAACATGATTTCAGTGCATCAGATGCATGGTATCTAAGAAGACAATACATTTACTCAGAAAACAGGACAGATTTGAAACCTAACCTCTGAAATTTATTGGTTCTGTTCTGCTGGTCATATCACTTCAACTCTCATTTCTATAGGAAAATTTTAAGACTATAAGGTAAAGAGAACGTGCTGACAGGAATTGGAAAATGACTTTTCCAGAATTCAAGAGTTCTCTCACAACTTGTGCAATTATAGGTCAAGTCCCTGTCCTTATCTTCTAATTATTTGTGAAAACTTACTAAAATTTTTGTTTGTTTTCCCTTAGAAGTTTAGACTATGCTAAAACAAGCTAAACAAATGACTCTTCATGCCTTCTGTTGCTTAAGGGTTCAGAATTATAATTGTATCTTTGGTTGTTGTAGAGTATATTGACTTTCTTTATTATTATTATTATTTATTTTAACACAGTTTATAACAGATAGAGAAATTCCAACTTTTGGTCAGGTGATACTTCTTTTTAAAGCATTTACAATATGGACCACAAAAGAAATTTTTTTTTAAACATTAACCAGCTAAGATACAAATAATATTTATGTTGCTAACTTCACAAGCTCTTGACCTAATTGTCTCCACAGTATTACTAAGAATTAAAGGACCCTATCTTATAGTTGTTGGTCTAAAGTCCTATGCCTAATAGCTTAATTTTAGACAACCTCCGATGTTCCCCTACCCAAAATCTATAATTGAATAGATCTGGTATTAAGCTTACAAACCTTTTGACTATAGGAATTTGCCAACAATAGGAAGGACATTGCAGGGATACAATATCACCCTGACTTCATGTCAATTCCAGGCAGGATTAGATTATCCATTTGCATTCAGTCAGGCTTAAAGTCTACCAGGTGTCAGAGGGGAAATTGAGTCAGGAGAATCCCACCTCAGCCCATGCTGAATACCCACTTTCCCACCCTTCCCTTGAGGTCATCTATGCAGTTCATACCAGCATCTCATCAGCTTACTGGCATCATGTACTGGAGGCTCAGATTGCGTTTTTTGCTACCCATACCTGGAGTTAGACTCAGAAAAACAGTCACTTAATAATCTCATAGCATCTAAAAATGGCAAGTTCCAATAACCAGGTTTCAAATATCATTATAGTTTCACTTTGGCTAAGGAACATCTTTTGAGGCAAGTCTTAAGTGGTTTACATGCCTTTCTATACATGTTGTAGTTCTTGATTAAATGGCAATAATAAAATCAAATTTACCATTAAAACCTTGACTTTTCCATCAATGCCAAATTTTACTCAAGGTTACTTTCCTCTAGGAAATTAAGGCTGAAA
Organism: Notamacropus eugenii; assembly: GCF_028372415.1. NCBI lineage: Eukaryota > Metazoa > Chordata > Mammalia > Diprotodontia > Macropodidae > Notamacropus > Notamacropus eugenii. The sequence continues at coordinate 73,619,034 of NC_092878.1, read as the reverse complement.
TTCTTTTCTCCAAACCAAAGATGTCATTGATTTATTCTCAGTAATTAATTCAGTCTATTGTTTTAATACTAATTGCTTTTTCCTTATTTTGTAACATGTCCAAATTTCTCCCCATTACTCCCCTCCCCCTTCCTAATACCTTGCATTCTGATTACTCCTTCCCTCAATGTACCCTCCCCCTCCATCACACCCCACCCCTCTCCTATCCCCATCTTCTCTCTTTTCTTGCAGGGCAAGATAAATTTCCATACCCTTATCCCTGTAGTTCTTATTTACTGATTATATGCAATAAAAATTCTCAACATTTGTGTCTAATGCTTTGGATTCCAACTTCTCTCCCTCCCTCCCTTCCTCCCCAGACCAACTGAGAAGGCAAGCAATTCAATACAGAGTAAATATGTGTTGTTTTGCAAAACACATCCATAGTAATCATGTTGTGTAGTACTAGTTATATTGCCTTCTGTTCTACCTTATCCACCCTTATTTTTCCCCCTACAATTGACATTGTCTCTTCTTGAAAGTGTTTATTTCTAGAGACTCCCTTCTCCCATATGCCTTCCCTTCTAACATTCCCCTCTCTCCGCTTTTTGCCTCCTGTCTTACTTTCCTGCGGTGTATATAAATTTTCATATCAAATTTAGTGAGCGTGTTTTTCCCTCCTTTAGCCACAAGTGGGGATAGTAGCTTTATTTTCCCTCCTCTTCCCTTCTCCCTTATCTCCTCCATTGAATAAGATTTTTCTTATCTCTTTCATGAGTTATAGCCTGACCTCTTACTCCCTTTCTCTTCCCTGAATTTTCCTCCTTCACCCCTTAATTTTTATTTTATTTTATTTTATTTTTGGGTGTGGATATCATCTCTTCTGATTCAACACACCCTGTACTCTCTATCTATATATGTATATGTGTGTGTGTGTATGTACAATCTCTCCAACTACCCAAATACTGAGAAAAGATTCAAGAGTTAAAAATATTTTCTTTCCATGTAGTAATGTAAACAGTTCAACTTTAGAGAGTCTTTTATGATTTTTCTTTTCTGTTTACCTTTTCATGCTTCTCTTGATTCTTGTCTTAGGAAGTCAAATTTTCAAATACAGATTTGGTGTTTTCCTCAACATGGAGTCTTGAGATTCGACTATATCACTGAATGACCCTTTTTCCCCTCGAAGTATTATATTCAGATTTGCTGGGTGTGTGATTCTTGGCTTCAATCTCAGTTCCTTTGACTTCTGAAATATCTCACTCCAAGCCTTTCAATCCCTTAATGTTGAGGCTGCCAGATCCTGTGGTATCCTGATTATATTTCCACAGCACTCAAATTGTTTCTTTATAGCTGCTTGCAGTATTTTCTTCTTGGTCTGGGAACTCTGAAATTTGGCCACAATATTCCTAGGAGTTTCTCTGTTCGAGTTTCTTTCAGGATGTGTTCGATGAATTCTTTTAGTATCGATTTTGCCCTCTGATTCTATAACATCAGGGCAGGTTTCCTTGATAATTTCATGGAAGAAAATATCTAGGCTCTTTTTTTTTATCATGGCTTTCAGGTAGTCCTATAATTTTAAAATTATTTCTCCTGGATCTTTTTTCCAGGTCAGTTGTTTTTCCAATGAGTTGTTTCACCTTATCTTCTACTTTTTTAAATTTTTGGTTTTGTTTACTAACTTTTCAGTTTAACTCATAGTCATTCGTTTCCCTGAACTCACTTCTCTCTTTCAACGAATTATTTTGTTCAGTAAGTTTTTGAACCTTCTCCTCCATTTGGCTTATTCTGCTTTTTAAAACCTCCTCCTTCTCCTTGGCTTTTTGGACCTCTTTTTCCAGTTGAGTTAGCCTCTTTTCAAAGCTGTTATTTTCCTCAGCATTTTTTTAGTTCTCCTTTAGTAAGCTGCTAATTTGTTTTTTAAGGTCTTCTATTGCCTGGGCCCATATTAACTTCACTTTAGAGGAAGAGACCTTGACTTCCTCTGACAGTGTGCCTTGTTCTTCCTCATCCAGAAGGATGGGGGGAGATACCTGTTCCCCAAGAAGGTAACCTTCTGTGGTCTTATTTTTTTTTCCTTTTTGAGGCATTTTCCCAGTCAGTTACTTGACTTCTGAGTTTCTTCTCCACACCCACCTCGCCTCCAGTTCTGCCCAGCCAGCCCTTGGGGGCTGAGATTCAAATGTGCTGCTCCCAAGCCTTAGGGGTTTGGGGCAGGGGCAGGGATGTTATTCAGTGTGAGATTAAGTTCAGCTGTTCAGGTGCTCAGGTAAGGGCAGGGCTTCCACACGGGGCTCAGGAGACCTTCAACAATGGATGGGAGCCACTGCCTGCTTTGGTAGCCCCTGTCTGCTGCTGCCTCTGCTGTTGCCTCCTGAGGGGGCCTGAGTTATGTGGACACCCAGCTCCCCTCTTGGCCAGCCGAAAAGACCCTCTCACTGACCTTTGGTGCCTGTGGGTTGAGGGATCTGCACTGATGCTGGAGATTCTGTCCCTGAAGCCTGCTTGGATCTGCACCTCTCGGTGCTGTGCAACCAAGGCAGGGCTGGGCTCTGCTCAGCGTCCAGTACATAACAGATCTTTCTTGTCAGTTTTTCAGGTCTCTCTGGAACAGAAATATCCTCCACTCCATTGTTCTGTGGCTTCTGCTGCTCTAGAATTTGTTGAGAGTTCTTCCTTACAGGTGTTTTATGGCCTGTGGGGTAAGAGTTAAGCGTATGTGTATCTTTCTACTCTGCCATCTTGGCTCCTCCTCACATATTGACTTTCAGTCTTCTGATGTCATATTGCTAGGCTCTGATATGTCTACCATTCTTAAATGTTTCTGCCTGCATTAGGCAATCAGAGTTGGATGAATAGCAATTAGTTTCTAGTATGCTTTTCAAAGTCATCAATGGAAGAAGAGAAAAAAAGCATTTTAAATGTAGAAAATAATTCTTTTTGGGCCATTGCTCATAATATTCTAGCTTTCGGTTATTGTATAAAAAGCATCAAATGTAAGTAAGCTTCACTATATTTAAATAACTCTATAATACCTTTTAATGACATTTATGAACTCTCTCCTATTAGGGTTTCCATACTCTAATTTTGTTTTGACAATGAGTCTGTATATTAGTGGCTGATAGTTAATAATTAATTGATTTGGAAAATGCAATTTTTAACCCTTCAGTTTAAGCTTTATGTGTCATGCAGTTGCGAAATAGAAGTTCTGAACAAAAAAGAATTTGCTTACAATTTGCTTTACCAAATCTTTTCCTCATTAAAAAAAAATAATTTCTACAAACAGTAATAAGGTGGATTTGACTCTTTAGATGTGTCACAAATATACATTTATAGATATTTTTAAAGACTAATCAGAGAATCCCATTAATCATTACTTTCTACATCCCTGTATGGCAAGCCAGTAACTTCTGCTAAAAGAGATCTTGACTTCCCAGAAGAAAAAAAAAAGTTTTCATTTGACTCTGACTTGTGAGAAATGATTCATTTGGACCACTATTCTATTCCAGTTAATATTAATCAGTTCAGTGTAATTCCATAAAGTGTAATGATTATTAACAATTATTAGTGATAAACCAATTTAACAATTTGCATTTAGTCTGCCATTTAACAATATAGTATGAAAATAAACATGTATTATTACATTTACATAAATAATATAGGAATAATTAAATGAGGTAGATTTTTATAGTGGACTTCAAACCTTAATCGTTTTCACCACTTGTTTCTGGAGCTTACTTGAGGAGCCACAAGAATGCTGAGAAAGATATTGTCATCTTGTTTTGCTCAAATTCCATATCCAAGCCTAGCATAGTTGGCATGATAAGGAAAGACCCTCAATTTGTTTTTGTCCCTCCAGACCACACTTTCTTACCCATATGAACAGTTGAATATCTTATGACCACTTAGTATTGTACATAACTACTACCCTGTCCATCATGTATCCACCTATGCTGATGTATTATTCCTTTCTCTCCTTGTCAAAAACAAGGTCTACAAATCAATGATATTTGATGTTTTACTTTGTCTTTTCTGAATGTCTGGCTATCAAACTCTATTAAAAAAAACTGTTCTGGACATCAAGGGGCATTTCATATCATGAGGAATATCTGAAGCCCACCTTATCAGTGGGAACAGGGACCCTTATATAAATTGTTATTAACTTAGCACTCTGCTTATGTGGTTTTTCTTGTGGATTGGACAATTTTAAATCCCACATTATTAACAGTAGTTTCTGATAGAATCTATTTCAATATTTTTTGAAGTTTATTAATAGTATATTGTATATAAGGTATTATGCTAGATGTTGAGGATATACAAGCAAAGATAAAATTTTAAAAGTCTTTCAAAAGGAGCTTACATTCAGTTGAGGATTAACTGAAAGCTGTCAAGATGAAAATCTGCAATAAAGAGAAACTGAGGTACAAAGTTTAGAGCAAGATCAGTTTATCATCAGAGCTAGCCATTGTCAATAAACTAAGACTGCAAGCTCTTCAGTAACTAAGGATGTATTAGAGTAAGCAGAACAGTCTTTATAAAACTGGTATAGCTATAGGTTAGATTTATAACTATGATTATATTACATCATCAAAATATAATTATAATATACATTATATTATATCATATTATATTTATTATATTATCAAATCGTAATGATTGTTTTACAAAAGGGAGTCTCCAAAATCCATAGTAAATGGAAAACATGGTTAATCAATATCTTTTAGAAAGTCCTGAGTTAGACAATCCCTTACACTAGAGTGGTTTAGTACTTAATCTTATAAGTAGGTAGAGTATCTTATGATCAATAGACTCATTCTCCCTTCTTACTTCCAAATTAAGATAGATTGAGTCCAGGCAATAGCTTAAAGAAATGAGAAAATTAACCTCTTATAAATTCTAATAATAAGGCCTGTATTATTACACCTAACTCTAATCCTTAAGGATTGATTCCAGTGGTTAGATACAATTCTCAATCAATACTTAAATAATTCAGAATAAGGTGGAGTATCAATTTTCATTTTCACAGAGTTAATATTTTTAACCTAGGTGGCACAGTTGATATAGTGGCATCTAGGTGGCACGGTTGATAAAGTGCCAGGCCTGGAGTCAGAACAACTTGAATTCAAATCCATCCTCAGATACTTACTAACAGTGTGATCCTATGCAAGTCACTTAACTCTTAAGTTAACTTAACTTAACACTTAAATGGCAAACTACTCCAGTATCTTTCATGAGAAACTCCCAGATGAGGTCACTAGGAGTCAAATGTAACTGATTGATCGAACAACAAGAACAATAACCATAAAAAGGAGCAAAAACTGGCTTGGGCAAGAGCAATGCATAGAATATAAAACCAAAACATTTAAAACTTTTAATTATGCATTATTTTATCAGCTCTTTTAACAAGACAAAACTTCAGAAACATACATTTTTAATTTATGCTCAAGGTGGCATAGTGAATAGATCTTTGAGCCTGGAGTCAGAAAGACCTTAGTTCAAATTTGGCCTCTGATACTTACTGTCTATGTAATCTTGGTTAAGTCCCATAACCTTTTTTTGCCTCAGTTGCCTTATATGGGGATAATAATAGCACCTACTTCGCAAGGTTGTTGTGAAGATCAAGTAAATTGCAAAGTGCACAGTACACTTCCTGGCACAGAGTAAGTGTTGCATAAATATTAGGTGTTATTATTATTAATTGAAACATCAACACATTTTCATCTTCAAAAAATATCTCTGATGATGTTAAGTAAGGGGGGAAATCTGGAAGCAGAAAGAACATTCATTGTAAATCCACCATTTTCTGAAGTTGACACCAAATGACAATTAGTTCAAAAACAAATTTTGAAAAAAAGAGATCTTGATGGAAAACAATAGTACAACTGAAATACATTTGCTAGAACATTTAGATTTTAAGAGATAGTAATTAAAAGTAATTGGTGTTCAGTAAAATTAATCTGGGTCAAAGGTTGAATTATACTACCCTCTACATTTAGAGTCCATGAGTTCAAAGTCTAGAGTAAACATCTTTAACAAGTTTTGAGAAGACTCACTGTTAAATGCATTAAATATATTTGACAAATAGTAGCCTTTATCACTCAGAAAATTTAAGCTTTATTTTACTTGACATGAAATGGAAGGTTAGCATACTGCACAGTCTATAAATTTGAATGCATGATTCTTAATGGGGCCTGCTTTTAGAACTGACTAAGAGCTTAGAGATCATCTTGTCTTCTTTTCTTGTGTGGTAAATTGAAAGCCCAGGCATGAATGACTTATCCAAGGTTGCATTGATAGTAAGAAGATGAATTCAGGATAATAGCATGGGTTGGCACACTCCAAACGCAGTGCTCATTTTCACTGCATCACACTTTGACAATGCAGGGCTATTAAAAAAAAAAAAAAGCTATGCTATGCTTCCACATTAATATGTAACTTATTCACCCAAATTGTTTTCTTCCCTCTCCAAACAGCCAAAGAAGTGGCTACTGACAAGCCATGTGGCTGAAGGAATAGAAATCTGACCTTGGATGAGGGGATCCTGCCTAAGCTTCAACTGAAAACTCACTTAGCCATTTGTTGTGCCTGGTAGTTCCACAAGTACATAGTATTGTTGTTTACATTGATGTTTGCAGTTTCCATCCTAAAAATTTTCCACATTCATGGAATTATGAGTCAGAGTAAAATATTTTTAAAAAAATCCACATACTAGTATAAAGTTTTTAACTTGATGTTTTAAAAAATTCTGACATTTCTAGTCCTAGAAGAGCCAATGCAAAAGAAAAATGCATGCAAAAATATTTGAATGTGTTTGTGCCTCTTTGTGTGTGTGTGAATATGTGTAGATGTCTATGTAAGTGGAAGGGATACAGGTGGAGAGTTCAGATTTCCATTACAGATCTTTTTCCCTTTAAAAAGCAAGAAGTAACACTAGGTACATGTGTTTTAGTTTCTTACAGTTAGTACAGAAATAAGAGAACCTGTCCCCTTTTGTCCATGAAACTTTAACACATCTTTATTTAATTGAAAAAGCATAACTTTAACCCGCCTCTTCAAAAATTATTATACTGAGAATAGCATTGCAATGACCAATATTATGCACCACAAATAAAATGTTAAAATATTGTCAAAATAAATATGGAAATTAAAATGTAGCTCTATGATATTTTCAGTTTTTATCATGATCATTTATTCCTTTATGCTCTTAAAAATTCCGCACATCATAAGTGTGATTTAATAAAATCATTACTTTGGTTATTTTTGTAATAATAAAAACACAGTTTCTGTTTTCTAATTTGCTTTTGTAAAAAAATTTCTTTTGTTCAAAGCCCCATTCTTTGGCCTGCTAATCAGAGGCCAAAGTGACCTAAACATGGTTAAGGAAACTTAGAAATAAGAAGTGAAGGACAGCTTTAAGAAGAACATTTGAGATACAATTTCTTCAACATTTTTGTGTCTCTTTGATCTCTTTGAAAACTGAGTGAAGTCTAGCTAAAAAATACAATAATAATTTTAGGTGCATAGAGCAAAATGCATATGATTACAAAGGAAATTAATTACATTGAAATACAGTATCAAAAATGTTTAAGCTCATACGCCTCAGTTTAAGGTGTTTTACTTTAGAGAAGAGGGAAGGAATGATAAAAAGAGATAGTAATCACATCATAAGAATTTGGGATGTTAAAAGGGATTTTAGAAGCCATTTATTACAGTCAATGCTGGAGAAGTTTTGGAAAGAGATAATGATACACTATTGGTGGAGCTGCAAATTGTTCCAATCATTATCAAAAGCAATTTTAAAAAATTACAATTAAGAGACTGATTAAAAAGTAAATAACCTTTGGCCTAAAAATTTATATACCCCCGAAGATCAATAACCAAATTAAAAAAGAAGGAAAGGACCATATAAAACAAAGTCTCTGTACATTTTCAGGTAGCAAAGAATGGGAATAAAATTTTCCATTGATTAGGAAATGGTCAAAAAAATGTTTTTCATGACCTTACTATTAGAATTAATTAATAGAATATTTAATCTCTTTAAGAAGAGTATGAAGAACATAGAAAAACATGTGAGTGATGTAAAGTAAATAGGGCTAGGAAGTCAGTAACAGTGGTAGTAGGAGTAGTAGTAGTAGTAGTAGTAGTAGTAGTACTAGTACTAGTAGTAGTAGTAGAAGCAGAAGCAGAAGCAGAAGAAGAAGAAGAAGAAGAAGAAGAAGAAGAAGAAGAAGAAGAAGGAGAAGAACACGAATACGAAGAAGAAGAAGAAGAAGAAGAAGAAGAAGAAGAAGAAGAAGAAGAGGAAGAAGAAGAAGAAGATGCTAATATGTATCACTTTATAATGAGCCAGGCCCTGTACTGAGTGTTTTATAATTATTATCTCCTTTGATCCTTACGACAATGAAGTACTATTGCTATCCCCATTTGGCAGATGAGGAAACTTAAATCAAGTGACTTGAACAGGGATACACAGCAGATAAATCTCTGAGGTCAGATTTTCCTGACACCAGGATGAGCATTCTCCTGAGTACCCTACAAACTGACCTTATATACCTTAGGATTGCAATAATGCAGACAGTAAGAACAGCACAAGAAAGAAATGATGCTATGTACTAAAAATTATCATCATCATGGATTTCCTCCAGTAAACTACTATTCCTGGGTATTCAGGTGCTAAATTTGATTGCTTCTACATTGAAGGACTTCACGTGCTATAGTGCTATTTCAATTTTGATAATATTGTAGGTTAATGAGATATAAGTTCCCTCTGCCCTAGTTTTGACTCTAAAGAGTAGCATTTCTTTTTGGGGGTAAATATGTAGGGGGAAAGAAATTAGGAAAAGGTAATTGTTATCACACAAATCAGCCTAATTTTTCAGACTTTAAGTATCAAATATTTTAGATTCCATATCTTTATTTTAGCTATATATAATTATAATTATAGGGTTTTAATTTTGTAATTTATATAAAAATCATCATTGTTCATTTGTATTATTTATGATTTCAATATTATCTTCCAAGCTTTCTTGAAGTGTGTTTCTATGTAAAATTTTCAATAAAAGGAAGGAGCTCTATAGATCACTGGTTTGGGCAATTGAAAACATTTCACTAATATTTTGTGCTTTATCCCTTTACAACATTGTCCAATGGATTTTCTAGTTGCATAGTTTGTTTTTAAAGGATTTGGTCATGAAGGATATAATGAATCATGTCTCTTGATTCTGCTTAGAACTGGAGATTTCATGCACATTTATCCACCAATGAACAAATCAAATGTTTAATGGCAAAGCAAATCCAATGCAGCAAATTCTTATTTATATCAAGTAGTTCAGGAATGGAATAGTGTATTTAAATTAATGTTCACGTAACAAAATTAATTCATATTCCTTTATGTAAAGTTTATGTTAATATTTACCTAGAAATTATTCTTAGAAATGAAATATTTCCTTACCAATCAATCATCCAATATTCTGTTCTTAGGCATAGTTAGTTTACTTCAAAACATTATCATACTTGAAGTTTCTGCTTAACATTTATCTATACTCAAACTTAACCCTCCTATTCCAACTCATCCCTTTAGAATTTAGTGTTAGCTTCCCTTATTAGACTGTATGCTATTTGAAGCCAAGGACTTTCTTACTTGCTTACTTTCATATTCCCAACATTTCCGCCCAGCTAGGGAACATGGCATGAAGTCATGTAAGATCTTTCAGCTTCAGTTCCCTTATCTACGAAATTATGTTGCTAGATTATGTTTCCAATGTCCTTGACCCCTCCAACAGTTCATAATGAAGATACACCAAAACAGGAAGTCAATTGAAAATTTTAACCTAAAAATGAGTTTGGCCCAAAACTGCTATACTATTTCATTAGTATAGGAAAGTCTTGGTTAAAACTCCCACTACCAAATAAGGTCAGCAATTACTATCCAATTTATAGTACTAAAGAACCCTAAGACACTGAAAGTTTGTTAACCAGCAAATATTTATTAAAAACTTAGAATATGCCAGGTACTGTGCTTAAGATCTTGGGACACATATAAATGTGATAGCACAAAAACACAATTCCCGTTTTCAGAGAGAGTTTATTCTAATAGGAGAGAAAACACACAAATAACTAGGCACATATAAGATCTACATGGTGGAAATGAAAGGAAAGCTCAGAGGGAAGCTATGGGAAGATTCCAAAAAAGTCTCCTATAGAAGGTGGAATTTGAGCTCTTGAAGCCAAGGAAGGTGGGAGGCAGAGGTGAAAAGAGAAAACATTTCAGTCATGGGGAATTACCATTTCAAGATATAGGATTAAGGGATTTTTGTCACATGGAGCAGATATTAAGAAAATCAATGATGCTAGATCTCAGAGTTCATGAAAGTGACTGTGTGAGGTTTGTCCTTTCTGAAAGAGGACCATGACATCAGGGAGATAATGACAAGACTTGCAATTGATTTAATTTGAAGGAGAGAGGACTGTGCAAAGTTACCAGCCTCACTTTCTCCTCCAGAACCATCTAGGTCAAGTGGCCAGACATAGATCAGGACAGCTGGAGATGGACTATGATGCAGTGGGAGACCTTGGACCTTTTAAGCTAAAGCCTTTTCAGGTTCTTACCTTGAGTGAGGCAACACCCACTGAATCATAAGCCATTTCCTTTCATCCTGATGGATAACCAGCCACTGAACACAGAAGGCCCTGGGGCCAAAAGTGAGGCTGGTGATTTTGCACAGCTCTCCTTCCCTCAAATAATTTGCAAGTCATATCATCATCTCCCTGATGTCATGGTCCTCTTTGAGCAAAAAAGGGCAAACCAAAATCTGTGAGTAGTCTGAACTTCCTGAATAAGGACCCAACTGGTCAATTCCAGTTGGGCAATTCATCTCATTCTCTCCACTCCCCTCTTCTTTTTTCCTCTTCTCTCTCCTCTCTGCCCTACACTGAGGATGTTCTGCCCAAAGGAAGGTAAATTTTGAAGGTAAACTTGGTGTTTACTGGCTAGATTTCTTTCTCAAAAAACAAGCCTTCAACTCAATTCACTCTGAATCTCATGAACAGATCTCTGCCCAAGGACCACTTTATTATCTTTGGTGGGGAGGGGGGGGGTTCTTGGATGAGAGTGAATGTAAAAACTGTCTGTTCCTTTTTTGCCAACCATGAGGGTCTTTCAGGCTGTTGATTTTTTAAAATTATTACTACTGAAGGTGCCATCCCTTGACTCTCTTCTTAAAGAGATCTATTGATTGAATGAGCATTGCTTCACTCAAAGTGAGAAACTGGAAAGACCTTAGCTTAAAAAGATCAAAGTCTCCCACTGCAGAGTAGGCCATCTCCATTCATCCTGATGGATTTTGGGCCACTGGACCCAGATGGGTGTGGAGTAGAAAAAGAGACTGGTGACTTTGCAAAGTCTTCCCTCACTCAAAGCAAAATAAATTATAAGTCATGTTATCATCTCCCTGATGGCATGATCCTCCTTGAGAGTGTAAGGCATGGAAGGGAATTAAGTGTATGCCTCATTCTGCATTTAAAACCATCAATTCTTTTTTTCTTTTGTCCAGAGATGATTTTTTCATCAGAAGCCTTTAGAGTTGTCTTAGATCACGATAGTACTGACAATAGATGTCATTCACAGTTGAACATCATAAGATACTGCTTTTGTTATATACAATGCTCTTCCAGTTCTGCTCATTTCATTTTACATCATTTGATGTATTGATTTTCAGGTTTTCCTGATAGTATCTTACTTGTCATTTTTTATAGTAAAATAATATTTCATCACAATTATGTACAGCAACTTGTTCAGTCATTCCCAATTGACAGATGTCCCTTCGATTTCCATTTCTTTGCCACCACAAAAATAGTTTCCGAAAATGTAAATTATTTTACTTTTGTTTTTTATCTCCTTGGGATACATACCTAGTAGTAGTATTGCTTCATCAAGGAATATGCTTAGTTTTATAGGCCTTTGGGAATAGTTCTAAATTGCTCCCTAGAATGGCTGAGTCATTTCATGACTTCACAAAGAGTGCATTAGTGTCGCAATATTCCCACATCCCCTTCAACATTTGTAATTTTCCTTTTCTGTCATTTTAGCCAATCTGATAGGTATTGAGTGGGTAGCTCCGTTATTTTTTAATAGCATTTCTTTAATTAATAGTGATTTAGAGCACTTTTTCACTTAACTATAGATAGCTTTGGTTACTTTGTCTAAAAACTTCCTGTTCGTATCCTCTGACCATTTATCAATTGAAAAATGGCTCTTATTTCTATAAATTTGATTCATTTCTCCATATATTTGAGCAAGGAGCAGTTTATCATAGAAATGTATAAAATTTTTTTCACGGTTATGAGTACTATGTATTTTCTTTCATCCTAATCCCCTCTGTTTTTCTTACCCATTTTCTCTTCATCCAGTTTATTCTCAAAAGTGTTTTTCTTCTGTCTTTTACCTCCATCAATCTGTTCTTCCTTCTATCAGCACCCCATTTCTCTGATTCCCTTCCCCTCCTACTTACTTTCCTGTATGATAAAATAGACTTCTATGCCCACCTGAGTATTTATTTTATTTCCCCTTTGAACCATCTCAGATGAGAGTAAGTTTCATGTGCTCACCACTCTCACTTTCCCCATTTCCCCTTCTTTATGAAAGTTCTTTTGAATGTCCTATGTGTCTATCTCTCCCTTTCCACATTCTCCAGTGCATTCATCTCTCTAAATCTCTAATTTTATTTTTAAAGATAAGCATCCCATCATAGTCAAGTCAGCAGTGCTTTCTATCTATGTATACTCCCTCTAACTGTCTTAATGATGAGGAAGTTTTAGGAGTTAATAATTATCATTTTCTCACATAGAAATGTAAATAATCTAACCTTATTGAATTCCTTATGATATCTCTTTTCTGTTTCTTTTTAAACTGGCTGTGAAGTCTAGAAATTGCCACTACTGCTACTATTTCAGTTTCCCTTAAGACTTAGCTGCTTTACTGGGGCATGGCTTGCTCAGGACTGGCTCTACTCTCAACCAGGAGTTGTTCACCCTTCTAAGTTGTCTTGAACTAGAAAACTGTTTCACCCTTTCCTTTTGTTGGTGCTATCACTCCAGAATTTGTCTTTTGGAAGGTTCTTGGGGAGAGCTTACGTGAGTCTCTGCCTTTTCTCTGCCATCTTGACTCTGCTCCTAAGAGTGACCCACTGTTAAGAAATTTCACCAGATCATATTGTCAGCATGGGTCAGAGAAGGACATATAAACCCAGATCTTCTCACCTCCAATACCCTTTCCCTATTTATTACATCATCCTACCTCTCTTACACAGATTTATGAGAGAATATCAGGGACCATAATATAAAGCTGGAGTCAAGGTAAACAAAAGGTTTGTATCTCAAAATGAAGACTTCTACAACTTAATAATCTTTCTGACTACTTAATAAATTATTCCTAGAAAATAAAGAAATATTTTACGTTTTTAATATGCTATGAGATGGCTTCTCACTGGCTATGAGATTCGTTTAGAACTGAAAAAAATCAAAGTATTTTTATATTCAAAATCAGTTGTATATGAAGCCTTCTCTAAAAATTTCTACCAAATTGAAAGCACCAAACTTCATATCATAATAATGTGGGAAAAAAGCAGAGTCTAACAACCTATTCAAATATAATATATACAATAAACTCACAAAATCTCCGAATTGGAAAGTTTTTATAAGTCATCTTATTCAAATTATATTTTTACATGTCTTTCCTCCACAACAAATCTAATAAATAATTGTACATTCCAGACCTTGTATAAAGACTTCTGATGAGACAGAACCTACTGTCCTGAAACAGCCGATACCACTTTTGAAAAGCACTTGTCATTAGAACGACGTTATTTCCCCTTCACGTGAAGCCTAAATTTTCCTCTCTGCAATTTCCAAACACTGTTCCAAACTTCGTGCTTTCTTGGACCAAAAAAAAATAATTCTTTTCTTTACAGATCCTTGAAGACATTTAAAATGTCACCTTAAGCCTTCCTTTCTCCAGGCTAAACATCCTCAGTTTGTTTTCACAAGATATTAGCTTGAGCACCTTTATCATCTTGTTTACCCTCTACTAAATTGACTTCAACTTATCAATGTCCTTCCCAAATCGTGGTCCTCCAATTTGAAGAAAATAGTCTAGATGAAGAGTTCCTAATCTTTCTGATGTCATGGAACCCTTTGCCTGTATGGTTGACAGTCATAGATTTCTTTTCAGAATGTTAATTTTAAATGCATAAAAGAAAATGTATAGGATTACAAATTATTATTACAATTATATTGAAATCCAATTACACACTTGCATGCATACGTATACATATACAATATACTTATATCCATGCATCTATATCCATACACACATGTATACATATATACACATATATACTGAGATATATAGACACATATACAGACACACATATATATGGGACAAGTTCTTAGACTTTAGGTTAAAAATGAATCCTGGATTTAAGAAGATATAATCTGACTATGATATAGTCATATCAGAAAATTGTTTTTTCTTTATATCAGAAAAGTGATTTATTCTTGTTCTCTGATGCATAGATGCCTATACCACAGAAATAAGTACTGAACTCGGTCTAAAGGCGTCAAGGTCTCTCATTGCCTCCTGGGCCATCTCCAATCATGCTGATGTATATCTGGTCACTGGATCCAGGTGGCTCTGGAGAAGTGAGGCTGATGACCTTGCATAGCCCTCTCTCACTCAAAACAAAGTCAAGTGCAAGTTCCTTCTTCATTTCTCCGATGGCATGGTCTTCTTCAGCAAAAAAGAATGAACACAACAAGATGCTTATTACCAGAGTAAAAATGAAAGCCATAATAGCTCAGCCAAAAAGAGCTCTAGCTTGTAATTGCTTAAGTCATTCTGTTCTTAGCAGATGACATTTTTAATGAGTTTTTTTTTTGAAAATAGAACAATTTACATTAGGAATAAATATATGGTCATATACTTATAGCACTTATGAATTATATATTAAACATCTTAAGGTCAGAAACCACTTTATTTATCTTTATTTCTCTCTCAGTGCTTTCCATAAGTCATTGCTTTGAATAAATGCCTGTTGAATAAATGAATATTTGAATGAATTTAGTATTTCCCCTCATTTTACAGATAATGAAACTGAGGCACAAGAAGTTTAATGGCCTAGGTAAGAGGCAGGACATGCAATTAGTTGAATTACTAACTTCCCTAGAATCCAAGTCACCAGAATGATCATATTTCTACTTTCTTATTTTAATTCATTTTATTTTCTATTCACTGAAGAAAACAAGCATCTCCATAATGCAATACAATTAAAAAAAAAAAAAGACAATTTCACATGAAATTCCAAATCTACCATCTACAGCATGGTATTCCCTCCAAATTTACATGAAAATTATCAGGTACATTTCTCTTTTTCCCCTCCCCTCTCTGGTTTAGAGGTGACTACTTTTAGACACACGTAAATATTTACATATGTAAAATTATTCTGTACATACTTCTCATAATTTATTTCCCTAGATACAGATAGTGTCTTTCTTCATCTCTCCTTTATTTTTAATTTGTATGTTTATAATAGCCAAAGTAACTTAGACACTCAAAGTTGTTCTTAAAACAATATTGCTGTAGCTATATACAGTATTATCTTGGTTCTGCTCACTTTGCCCTTCAACATTTTATGAATGTCTTTCCATGACTTTCTAAGATCTCAGCTTAAAAAATGAGCCCATGATTTCTTATAGTGTAGAAGAATTCTATCACAACAATACACCACTTTTTCCAAAATGTCGAATTGATTGTTTACTAGCTTATACATGATTCATTTTTCTATTCAATAGTAAACTTTATGGCAAAGACATATGTTTAAAGGTACATCAGATCAAATGTAAAAAAAATGTTTATTGAGTAACTACTCTGTGCAAGGCATTGGATATATACATACAAAAGTAAAACAACACTAGACATAGAGAACTTACAGTACTATCCATTAATATAATGTGTAAATGAACGAATTCCAAAAAATTGGATATCATTTAAACTAAACACCTAATACATAGTTTAATAATTTTGATTCTGGGAGCACAACTGACCTTTAGATGGTTTACATGAGCATCAGCAATCACTGCATGATCCCTTAAAAGTACAAGATGTGGAAGATTATGCTATATTAGGACTAAGCGTTAATGCCTGGCTGTGGTGCTGTTGAACACATCCCTAGTGTTTTCATTTGTTTCTCTCCTTTTCCAAGAAAAATATATTTCTATTGTTTGAATTGTCTCGTGATTTGATTTATGGAAACAAGGTGAATTTGTAGCATATGAACTTTCCTTTAGACTAAGTTCCTTTGAATACGAGCACTCAGTTATTAATTAACATTTGAAAACTGTTGGAGTGGTTATTTTATATTATCTGTCTTTTAAACTTAGTTCTTCTTTTCAATCCTCTATTTTCCCTGTAGTACCTACATACAGACACACCATATTAGAACCCTTTATAAAAAGCTTCTTTCAGTTTTAAGAAAATATTATTTTCCTTTCCCAGGTATATGTGATGTTCCTTTATGTGAATCTTCCTAACCAATTTGGAGGGCTTTCTTTCTAAATAAATGTGATTTTCCCATCTTAAGTGAAATTGAAGTAGCATCTATCATCAGTATTCAGTAACAAATGCTTATTTTGTCAAATTCCTGAACTTTAAAACTCTGTTATATATACACACAATGTATTATAACTTACTGTGGCAGCTATAACTGTCCCTGCTAAAATGATTTTGGGAAAGACATTCAGATTAAAGCTAAAATGAATTTGCATGTTGGCATGAACATAGAATGAAAGACTGAATATTTTATTTTGATTCTTAAGAATTCTGACCTCCAAAGAATACATGTTTCTAAAGGAACTATAAATACTTACTATATTCAGCTAGCTGTCACAGTAAATAGAGCATGGGACCTGAAGTAAGAAAGACCTGAATTCAAATCCAATGTCAGATGTTCACTAGCTCTGGGACCTTGGGATAGCCACTTAACTATCTTACCTCAGCTTCCTCTTCTGCAAAATGAACTGGAGAAGGAAATTGCAAGCCTTTTCAATATCTTTGCCAAGAAAACCTGAAATGAGGTCACAAAAAAACTTAGATATGACTGACCTACAATAAATATTATACTTGTAGCAGAGGAGTTCAGAAAGTGCTTTTGAACCTTCATATATGGAAAACAAGTAACTGAAAAAAAATTATAGCCTGCCACTAATCTACCCAAAGAAACAATCTTTCTACAATATAACATTTTTAAAAACTTGAATTGAAATGAAACTTTATTTCAATGTAACTAATTTAACGACTCTTTCCCAACACTTTTTTACAATTGATGTGATTTAGCTTAGAAGTAGGCAGTCTTCCTAAGGTAGAAAGTTGTAAAGTAGTGCTCTAGGCTGATAGGGAATACTAGGCATCATCAAGTTAATGTGGCAGTAATACTCAAAAACAAACTGGCCAATTCATCCTTAGGGAGTGTTTAACTTCATATAACTCCAACATACTACTCCTTGTTCTTGTTTTTCTTAGAGATCAAATACAACATGACAGGAAGAAGTAACAAACTTTTTTTTTCTAATAAAAGAGAGCAGTAGATATTTCGATACACAAAAATATTAATCATCAGGTTTACAAGCACAGAATTTACACAGATCACAAAGGAAACTCTCAGTTGTATACACATTGTGTCCTAACTCCAAATACCAGGCAATAGAAACAACGGCTGGCCAATTTAACATTATCCAGGAACATCTGGATTATATTAAACTTTGAAAGTACAAAAGCATTTTTGACCACATAGTGACATTGGTAGTTTATTGTTGAGTATATTTCCAGTATCAAACTTCATTTCCATATTCCCTATAGTTCCCACTATCATGTTTTTGCTCACTTCGTGCCCTAGGCCTGGAATGCCTTCCATTCTCACTTCTCTCACCTATTGGAATAGTCTTTAATGACCCTGTTATGTTATTTCTTTCAGGAAACTTTCTGATCCTTTAGCTGGAAAATTTTCTTCCTCAAACCTCATTTTGCTTTGGCCTTACATATGTATTTTGTACTTTTCATGACTTCATTTATCATCTCCATGCTAATAATTCTCACATTTATATATCCAATCCTAGTCTCTGTCCTGAGCACCAGACTCACATCTCCAGTCACACAGATTCTCAAGTATCTCAAATTCATATTCAAAACCAACTTCTCATTTCCTTTAGAGTTAAATTCCCACACCCCAAACTTTCTCTTTCCTGCTGATGTCACTGCTGCCTTCCTCATCCCCAAAGTAAAGATATCTGTGATTCTTCTTTCTTCCCCTTTCTTTATCCAATCAGTTGACCACATGGTTGTTACTATTCCCCTAATATTTTTGCACCGTACCAACAGTGTGCTGGACCCAACTCAAACTGGCTCAATAACCCATGGCTAAATCTTGAGTATGAACCTTTGCACCAGGAAATCAGTAAAAATACACTACAAATCAGGGCTCTATTTATTTTTTCATTCACTCATTTAAGCATTTATCTATTTAATTGTTAGTAATTATCTCAACCATTAAATGATCTAGGAAGTGTTGATAATGGAATTAACTTTGTGACAGGGAGTACGTTTTTTTTCTTTCAGAGAGCCAGTTTACCATCATATCATAGATTTTTATCTTTTCTTCTCCGTTAATCTGAACCATAGTTCAGATCATTATTATTCTTACACTAGATTATTGTATTGTGGCAGCTAGGTGATATCATGTATAGAGTGTTTAAGCCTGGAGTCCAGAACACATGAATTTAAATATGGCCTCAAGCACTTACTAACTATGTGATCCTTGACAAGTCACTTCCTTGTGTTTTATTTAATATAATCAACTCTAAACTGGGTGGAATAACAGTATCTACCTTTCCAAATTGTGAGAATTATATGAGATAGTTGTAAATTAAAATAAGATAGCTCATAAAACACTTACCACAGTGTCTGGAACATAGTAAGTATTATATAAATGCTAATATTATTGTAATTTTGAGGATCAAATAAAATAACAATAAAAGTAAAGTGCTTAGTATGATGTCTGGCGCATGGTCATATATCTATATCTATCTATCTATCTATCTATCTATCTATCTATCTATCTATCTATCTATCTATCTATCTATATCTGTGTATGTGTTTATACATACTTACATACATATACATCTATATATGTGTATACATACATACATAGAGACAGATACAGATATGGAATTGTCAATGTTCGTGGACAACTGAGTGGTGCAGTGCCAAAATCTTTCTGATTTTAAATCTCCTGTCAGAAATTAGTCATGGGATTTTGGGACAGCCACTTAACCTTCCTTTACTCAATTTCCTCATGTATAAAATGAACTGGACAAGGAAATGGTAAACCACTTCAGTATCTTTGCCAAGAATATTCCAAATGCAGTCACAAAGAGTTGGACACAACAGAAACAATTGAACAATATAAATTATTACTGTTGTTGTTACTGCTATAAATGGCTTCCACATCTTCAGTTCCTTCATGTAGCTGCAAAAATAATCTTTCTGCTGGAATTTTTCCAGAGCTATAAAAGTGCCTCCCTTCATTCACACTTCATGCTTAACCACCACAATGTGCTGAAATTCAACTCAATTTGTTCTTCCCAACGTAGATAAAGAGCATCATTCTATGTGAAGGATACTATGGTAGGCCTAGAGGAGATATAATGTGAAATGAGATGTGGGTTCTATTCCCTTGGTACTTATGAAGAGATAGGGAGAAAATGCATGATACATGTAATATTTTGTTGGAAATTTATTTTCTTCCATTTCATCCTCTCTTAAAAATTTTAATAGTTGTTTATTTGACTGGAAAAGAATATTTACTTAATTAACATTAATTTAACCTGGCATTTAAGACATTCTACTAACTGGGTCTGAGCTCCTTTTCTAGTTTTGCTTTACTTAACTTCCCTTCACACACATGCTTATAGTCATTTTGGACTCTGAGTTCTTCCCTAGCTATATCCTGAATTCTCTAGCCTCTATCAATTTTGCAGTGTCCTCATGCCTATAGTACATACATTCTTTCTTCACATCCACCTGTATAAATCATTCCCCTCTTTCAGATGACAGCACCTTTTCCAAGAAGCCTCCCTGCCACATGCAAACTCAAATGAAACTGATATCTCCTTTGACAAACTGGCCTTCATGACATTCTCCTTCATATTGTATTTGTATATTTACATGCCAGATGTTCCCCATCAAAGTTATAGCTGCTAAGGCAGAGACAGTTATACTTTTCATCTTGGTATCCTCAGCTCCTAACAGTAGGCTTTCATGTAGTAAGCACTTCATAAATGTAAGTTTAATTCAATTGAATATTCCTTATATCATGACATTTTCCTCCTATTTCATCATAAGTACCATATGGGTAGAGTCCACATCTCATTTGAAGTTATGTCCCCTCTAGGTCTAACATAGTATCCTTCACACAGTATACTATTGATAAATTTTGAGTTAAGATTGAGTTGAATTTCAGCACATTATGATGCTTAAGAATGAAGTGTGTAAATGAAGAGAGGCATATTAACAGCTCTGGAAAACAAAATTTCTTGCTTAATGAAATGGAGAACCCACTTTTCTTTCTCATTTCCATACTTGGCAACTTGACTAGCTTCAATATCTCTCTAACATGACATTCCTTTTCAAGAATTTCTTTTGGTGTGATCAATAAATAGATCATCATTTCAAATAGTACAAAACTGAGGTCAACAGGGTTCATAATTTGGATATAGCACAACTATCTGTTGGAGCAAAGCTCTCCTTTTTTGCATCTCAGCATTTGGATGGTAAAGTTAATGCTGTTATGGAATATTAACGGTATTATTTAATGTAGTGAGCATATGACACATAAGATTTAATGTCCCCGGTTAAAAAAATAAAATCCCTTAACTGCAAAACCTTTGACCTCTGAAAAAAGAAAATTCAGACATCACTTAAAAGTTCAAGTAGGTTAAGTTGAAATAACATGGGAACTTTTTGCATGACATGTACTAATTTATCCTTGTACAAAAGGAAAGAATTACACTGGAAGACAATGGGAAGGCTTAGTTTCATTTATAAGAGGGAAATCAAACTAATCTCCTTATATGGTTACAACCTAAGTAGAACAAGCTTCTTTTCTCATTTTTGGCTCTGAGTTTATTTGGATTTTTCAAAAGTCATATCTTAAAATATTAAGTTTGGACATTCTGAATAACATTGCTATATAATGTTAAAGAAGAAAAAATGTAATTTGTTTTATTGTAAGACATTGTTGCATATTTGTTGCACATGAGATTTAAAATCTAAAGTGACACACTAAAATATCTCAGGTTTGGGGGTCATTCTGATAGAACAAAGAATCTTATCAATGTGGCATCAGGAACATATAAATGAAAAAGGAATCAATTCAGTAGAATCCTGAAACAGTCATTAATCAGCCTCTACTCAGAGACAACAAACAAACAAAAACTGTCATTTCGGGGAACTGACAACTTTAGGAGGTGCCAGGCCTAGAGGCCTGTGTGGGCTACCCGAGTCTTCTTACCTCACCTCCGAGGTCTTCGATTGGCCAAAACCGGATGCTCATATGAGAGAAAGGACGTTCCAGAGTCGAACAAGGGTTGAGCTTTATTTCAGGGTCTCGGTTACAAGTGCAGGGGGGTCTTCCTTAGGAGGAAGAGGGGGAGATTTCCTAAGGAGGCTAAGATCTTAAGGGATTGGAAGTAGAAGTACAAGCAGGGAGAGAGGGGGAGGGGGGAGAAAGAGAGAGGAAAGTGAGGAGCCTAGTAAGCTCACACGTGGCCCCTCAGCCCAAGAGGCTTTTCCTGCTTTCCTGAACCTACTTAAGCCCTCCGCCATGTAGTTTACATGTCAATACCGAGCCTGTTAGGAGACAACAGGTGTGTCCAATCCGGGACAACCTCGAGAGCAGGGAGGCTCCACCCATCACGTATCTCCCGGGAAGAGGCGGAAATACCCGAGCTAGCCGAGCTAGCTCGGTCTGACCTTCTCGATTCCCTACTGTTTTTGGAGGGCCTCGTAGGAACTCTAAGATTTAGAAGTCCCACTTTTACCTGCCTGAGACCGTCCACACGGAATTGAAATTCCAACCCTAGCAAGGAGGTAAGCCATTCTACTTCTGGACGGTAGTAGTTACAGTGTTGAATAGTAAAAAGAAAATTAGCCACAGAATCACAAAAAAAGCTTGTTTCAAGTCCTGTCTTTGCTACATATTAGCTGTGTGACTATAGTCAAGTCACTTAACTTCTCAATGTCCCCAAATAATTCTCTAAGAAAATAATTTATAAAATATTTGCTACATATATTGAGAGGTGAAGTTTCCTTACTGAAAGTTTCCTATGAAAATAAAATAAAAGTTTAAGACTTCCCCTCCCTGTCCCAGCCCCACTACAACGAATAAAGTGAAGTGAGAAAGAGGGGAGAGAGGAGAGAAAAAAGTGACAAGGAGGAAAGAAAGGGAAAGAAGACAAGAAGAGAAAAAAATTAAAAGACATTGAGATGATTAAATTGATGAAATATACCTTTCTGCTGTATCTACCTCATTTTTATAGTTTCACCCTTTGAGATGAGGCAAAAAGATCTAATCTTTTCAAAAGTCTAAATATTCATGCCCAAATTCTTCTCTCCTCTAAAATTATAACCTTCCTTGTTTCCTACAACAAATCTTCATATGGCATCATTCCAAGCCTCTCACCCTCCTGATTTCCCTTTCTTGGTTTCCATGCTCTAACTTGTTTATATCTTTACTAAATATAGCAACCAGAATTTAACCCTGGATTTCTGTTGCAATTTGACCAAGGAAGAGCATAGTGGGGACTATCACACATCTCATTGTAGACATACTGCTTTTACTCTAGACTAAGATTAAATTAGCTTTTCTTAGAATTTGTTTCATATCATTCACTAAACCTCCTCTTCACCCCTCCACTAGACATTTTATATGATTTTTAATTTAGCTATATTCCCTTATCTTGTATTTCTAAAATTGATTTCAAATAATCCAAATGTAGGACATTTTATTAATAATTACTAAATTAAAATTTATTAGATTTGGTCCATTATTATTACCTATAAAAACATTGTTGGATAGATTAACTCCAGGTATAACTTTATACTTTCCTGAACACTTGGCTCTCTAAGAACCAAGCAATAAATATATATGTTGAGAATAGGCAGTTTGGCCTCCTTCCTAAAACAAGGTGAAAGAGTTGCAGTAGTATTTCTATACTTTCTCGAATACAAGAGAGACTGAAGTAGGTCTTGAAAGGATTGACTAAGGGATTCAAGGAGAAAAAGATTTTTTAAAAAAAGGAGCATCTGAAGATGAAAGGAAGAATTCTAGTCTATATCAGGAAATAGGAGGGTGGAGGAATTTGACACAAGAAAGAAGGGGGAAAAAAGCTTAATTAATATTTATATCTGACCCACAGGTAGGAAGCTCTTCTAAATTAGAGGGGGGCTCAATTATCTGAGAAAAAAAAATTAGCTTCCCATACAGCATGGAAGAATGATGAAAGTACAAATATGCCACAAGAAAAGAAGTCATCTGAGATTATTTTAAAGAATAACAGGAATATAGTGAAGGTTAATGGCTTCCTTCGGACAGATAGTAAAAATTATAGTTTTGATTGACATAAAAATGGATATTAAGTGAAAATTATAAATTACAAATGATATTGAATGGGTATTAAAGAAAATCTGTTTACTTCCTGGTGCATACATCCAAACAGTAATAGTGTTTTCCGAGTCCTGCTTGACTAATCCTGATGTTTATTGCCTAATTCGGGTGACCTGTATAAAGAGATTCTTAAGAAGATGTTTGGGAAGATGATTTGATTTTCTGCACTATAGATTAAGACTTATGAATATGGACTTTTGACTAGTATGTCAGATAAATTAGCAATAATTCGTAACTTGTACAGAAATGTGAATTTGATCAAGACACATACCAGGAAGAAAATACTGAATACATATAAGCTAGGTTATGATTAGTTAGAATAATGAATCCACCTGACGTGTGTATTTGAATACATTATTTGAAGTTATCTCTTGACAGTAATCTTGCCTTGGGACCACTATTTTTTTTTTAATTAAATTTATTTATTTAACTTTTATCATTCATTTTCACAAAATTTTGGGTTACAAATTTTCTCCCCTTTTATCCCCTCCCCCTCCCAAACACCAAGCATTCTAATTGCCTCTATGACCAATCTGATCTCTCTTCTATCATCCCTCTCTGCCTTTGTCTCCGTATTCTGTTTTGTCCTGTAGGGCCAGATAGCTTTCTATACCCCTTTACCTGTATTTCTTAATTCCTAGTGGCAAGAACATTACTCGACAGTTGTTCCTAACACTTTGAGTTCCAACTTCTTTACCTCCCTCCCTCTCCACCTCTTCCCTTTGGAAGGCAAGCAATCCAATATAAGCCAAATCTGTGTAGTTTTGCAAATGACTTCCATAATAGTTCTGTTGTATAGGACTAACTATATTTCCCTCCATCCTATCCTGTCTCCCATTAAATCTATTCTCTTTTGATCCTATTCCTCCCCATGAGTGTCAACCTCAAATTGCACTCTCCTCCCCATGCCCTCCCTTCTATCATCCCCCCCACCCTGCTTGTCCCCTTATCCCCCACTTTCCTGTATTGTGAGATAGGTTTTCCTACCAAATTGAGTGTGCATTTTATTCTTTCCTTTAGTGGAATGTGATGAGAGTAGACTTCATGTTTTTCTCTCACCTCCCCTCTTTATCGCTCCACTAATAAGTCTTTTGCTTGCCTCTTTTGTGAGAGATAATTTGCCCCATTCCATCTCTCCCTTTCTCCTCCCAATATATTTCTCTCTCACTGCTTGATTTCATTTTTTTTAAGATATGATCCCATCCTCTTCAATTCACTCTGTGCACTCTGTCTCTATGTGTGTGGGTGTGTGTGTGTGCATGTGTGTGTGTGTGTGTGTGTGTGTGTGTAATACCACCCAGTACCCAGATACTGAAATGTTTCAAGAGTTACAAATATTGTCTTTCCATGTAGGAATGTAAACAGTTCGACTTTACTAAGTCCCTTATGACTTCCCTTTGCTGTTCAGCTTTTCATGCTTCTCTTCATTCTTGTGTTTGGAAGTCAAAATTTCTTTTCAGCTCTGGTCTTTTCATCAAGAATGCTTGAAAATCCTCTATTTCATTGAAAGATCAATTGTTCCCCTGAAGTATTATACTCAGTTTTGCTGGGTAGGTGATTCTTGGTTTTAGTCCTAGTTCCTTTGACTTCAGGAATATCCTATTCCACGCCCTTTGATCCCTTAATGTAGAGGCTGCTAGATCTTGTGTTATCCTCATTATATTTCCACAATACTTGAATTGTTTCTTTCTAGCTGCTTGCAATATTTTCTCCTTGACCTGGGAATTCTGAAATTTGGCCACAATGTTCCTAGGAGTTTCTCTTTTTGTATCTCTTTCAGGCGGTGTTCTGTGGATTCCTTGAATATTTATTTTGCCCTCTGGTTCTAGAATCTCAGGGCAGTTTTCCTTGATAATTTCATGAAAGATGATGTCTAGGCTCTTCTTTTGATCATGGCTTTCAGGTAGTCCCATAATTTTAAATTGTCTCTCCTGGATCTATTTTCCAGGTCAGTTGTTTTTCCAATGAGATATTTCACATTATCTTCCATTATTCCATTCTTCTGGTTTTGTTCTGTGATTTCTTGCTTTCTCATAAAGTCCTTAGCCTCCATCTGTGCCATTCTAATTTTGAAAGAACTATTTTCTTCAGTGAGCTTTTGAATCTCCTTTTCCATTTGGCCAATTCTGCTTTTGAAAGCATTCTTCTCCTCATTGGCTTTTTGAACCTCTTTTGCCAATTGAGTTAGGCTAGTTTTCAAGGTGTTAATTTCTTCAACATTTTTTTGGGGGTCTCCTTTAGCAGGGAGCTGATCTGCTGTTCATGCTTTGACTTCATGTGTCTCATTTCTCTTCCCAGCTTTTCCTCCACCTCTCTAACTTGATTTTCAAAATTCTTTTTGAGCTCTTCCATGGCCTGAGCCCATTGGGTGGGCTGGGACACAAAAGCCTTGACTTCTGTGTCTTTGCCTGATGGTAAGCATTGTTCTTCCTCATCAGAAAGGAAGGGAGGAAATGCCTGTTCACCAAGAAAGTAACCTTCTATAGTCTTATTTCTTTTCCCTTTTCTGGACATTTTCCCAGCCAGTGACTTGACCTCTGAATATTTTCCTCACACCCACCTCACCTCCTGATCCTCCCAGCCAGCGTTTGGGGTCTGAGATTCAAATGCTGCTTCCAGCCTCAGGGCTTTGGGTGGGGGCAGGGCTGCTATTCAGTGTGAGATTAAGTTCAGATGCTCAGGTTGGGGCAGGGCCGCCTCTCAGGCTCCGTTCCCTCAGGGAGTTTATGCACAGACCTTCAACAATGGATCCAGGCTCCTGCCTGCTTGGGGAGCCCGGGTCTGCCACCGCCCCTCAGCTTCTGCCTCCCGAGGGGGCCCGCGCCATGGGGGCACTCCACTCCCCCCTCGACCCACCAAAGAGACTCTCTCACCGACCCCCATCACCTGTGGGTGGAGGGACTTGTGTGGCCGCTGGAGATCCCGTCCCTGAAGCCCGCTCGGATCTTTTCCTCTCGATGCCGCGGCGCGGCAGGGCTGTACTCAGCTCCCAGTCCCGGCTCCCAGTCCACGGCAGGAAGGACCTTTTGCGAGAGGTTTGCAGGTCTCTCTGGAACAGAAATCTCCCTCGCTCCAACGTTCTGTGGCCTCTGGTTGCAGAATTCGCTTTAAGTTACTTCTTTGTAGATATTCGATGGGTTGTGGGTTCGGAGCTATGTGTATGTGTGTCTTTCTACTCTGCCATCTTGGCTCCACCCCAGGACCACCATTTTTAATGTGAGTATTTAATTTGGAAAAAAATATCTATGATCCATTTAGCACTCTTCAACACACATTGTTTTTGTCAATCTCTCATACTGCCTGTCTTTTCTCCTTACAATAACATAGTCTGTTAAATGTAAGTGCTTGCTGTGAAGGTATATCCATGAAATTTTGTTTCATTTAGGTGAGCAGAAGACAACGTTGGATTTGTAAAGTTTGTCAGATTCACAGGTATTCTATACTAAGTGGCTATTGCTGTTGCTATTATGATTCTTTTCCTTCCAAGGATGACTTTCATTTCTGATAGTCTGTACCTACACTGGCATTACAAGCTCATCCTTTTTTGGCAATTTATGGTAAGAGTCTCCTGGTTTTCATAAAATCTTTCTTTGACCTCATCAGGGTTCATCATGGTGGGAGCATAGGTACTGATAATGGTGTCATGGCACTTTCCTGAAAGTGGTAGTCTCTTTGTCATGTCCTGTCATTCACTCCTTTTGGGAGACGAACAAACTTTCTGACTACATTAGATCTGGTTGCAAAACTTATGCCAGCTTCAGGTCACCTCTCATCATAGCAACAACTTCAGAGATATATGTGCCCATCTTCAGTAAGCTGGTCTTCATTTGCCATCCTTGTTTCATTCAGGGCTGCTTTTAGGATGAGGACCTACTGAGTTCTCCCACAACAGCTGTTTGTCTTTCACGTCTACTGGATTTCATGTTATTCATGAGTGAGCGTTATTCTATGTACGGTCAGTGGAGTCATCTTAAGAAAAATTTTTGTACTTTTTTGTTTGTTTGTTTGACCCACAGTGTGGGATTCCACTCTCAACAAGTAGGCCAGGACTGGGTAAAGCAGTTTTTAGGGCACCTTTTCTAACCCCTTCCTCATGCCAAGAAATATACAGTGCAGTCCTTGATCAGACCCTGCTCAGAAAGCCAGGGGGCTGCCAAATTGCATTGCTGTCCAGTGAGTCCAGTGAAAAGAAGATCCTGTGACCTCGGCTACCATGTGCAGGGTTGTGACAAAAGCTCCCCATTTATCTGCACTTGCTGCTTTGTCATTTACTATTGCCACAGAAATTCAAAGTAGATAAAATAGTAAAATTAAAAGGTAATAAAATAATAGCAAAGTAAAATCACAAAATAGTGAGAGATGGATGATGTCTTGATTTTAAATAGTGATTATGAGATGTGGAAGATGCTGGCATGGGACTGCCCATCATGGCATGCCTACATCAAAGACGACTCTGTGCTCTATGAGCAAAGGAGAATTACAATAGCCCAAAGAAAATGTTACATGCACAAATCTAGATGTAGCTCCATCCAAATGTTCAAATGGATCGTTTGTGCCCAACCTATGGTAGGGCCTTCTGATCTTGTATTGGCATGAGCACACTTTACCTTGAACGACACATTGTAAGATCGTTAGTCCTCCTCAAGTTCAAAAGAACCATTTTAAGTTATGATTAATATAATATGCTTAATTAGTTCTGATCCAATGGAGATAATTACAGGACAAACTCCAATAATATAACCACTTCAAGTGATTCAATATTTTCATTAAGACAGAATTATAAGTCTACCAAGAGAATAGCAAGTATAAAATAATACTAAAATTAGATATATATTTTGAATAATTCATAGGAGACAACATCCAGGAAGAGAGCTAGGAAAATGATTTGTCTTGGATGTTTATATGCCTATAACCAAATTATGGGCAATAAACAGTTAAGAAGAGATACTAAAGTATTTAGAATATTTGAGGGCTAGATGATTTCCTATTATCTCTAATATCTAGTACAGTGTCTGACACATGGTAGGTTCTTAATGTACGCTTTTTGAATTAGAGGGATTTAAAGAGATTCTAGGAATTGTATTTATTTTGCAATCATTTTATATTTACTTATATATGAATATAGGATGTTCCCTATTATAATGCAAGTTTACTAAGAAGAGAGATTATCTCATGTCTGTATTCCTATATAGGGGTGGGGAACCTGTGTCTTCGAGGCCACATGAAGGTGTCATGTGATCCAGTCAAAGGACTGCACTTGAGGACCTAGAGGGCCACAGGTGGTCTTGAGGATTCAGGTTCCCTACCCTTGAGTCTTAGAATGATGTTTGACACATAGTAGGAACTTAACAATTATTACTTGTAAAAATCAATTCATTCTATCTGTATTAACTTGTAAATAAATTTCTTATCATACTTCTTCATAGATCTGTTCTTGACCCTTTTATCTTTCTCAAGTTAATGCTTTGTATGAATGCTGTGCAATTGTAGAACACTAAGGTTTCAGCTATATTATAAAATAATAAGAAAATCTTTGTCCTTATTTGAAGTCCTTAATTTTTACTGAATCAAAGACTGAATCATTCTTTGGATAAAAGATTCAGTTTCAAGCAGGGATCTTATTGCCCTGAAATTAATTGTCTTAGTTATATTTATGGTGACTTTGAGAGGCTCCCAAAGGGAGAAAAGTTATATAGGATTATACATATGAGGTCTGTAGTCCTGTAAGGATTTAAGAATTCAGTATTTGTCTCAACATTCCAGGTTTTTAATATGGCCAGAGAGCCTCAGTCTCAGTCCCCTTTCACTGTGGTGGCTACTTCTGACTGAGCATCTATTTTCCTCGGCTCATGTGCCTTTTCTCTTCATCCTGATCAATGCATCTCATGTTTTGTCAGGAACTTGATTATTTTGGTTTAACTTCTGCCAAGACACCCTCAAACTATCTTACTGGATAGTTGCTGTCTCTCCTACCAACAACTTCAAGCTCAATTGGGTTTCTTAGCTGGGATACTATTGTGATCTTTCAAAAAAAAAAAAAACAGGGACTATCACCATAGAATTGCAGAAAACCTTCTCCAGGTCTATACTCCTGGGGCCACAGCTCCAGAGATGCCAGCCATCTCTCTGATAGAATTTAGGAGACCATGGGACTCCAGAAAACTCTTCTTTTTTTGTTTGTATTCATTTTATTTGTTTGTTTATTTGTCTGTTTAGGGGAACTAGTCAGTTTTACTGATGTGTTTTGTTTTTATATTAGATACATTAACTAGCAAAATAAATGAATGGATGAATGAATCTATGAAAACTAAGATTTTCAACAAATGAAGGATGGCAGAATAAGCAGAAGCAAATGATTATGATGGAATACTATTATGATGTAAGAAATAAATAAATAGATGATCTCAAAGACATAGACAGACTTTTTCTTTCCTTTCATTATCTCTGCCTGGTGGAGCTTGTTTTTTCTGTAAGGGTGCTCACATTAATTTATTTCTCAAATCTTTACCTGTATAAGTCATGAACAGGCATGAACAGGCATGATTACACCGTACTCAACAGAGAGCACGAAGTTACAAGGTTTCCTTCTGGAGTTGCTGAATTTTTGTTTCTTTGTTTTTATATTTAAAACTCTTTTGATCTATGAATATGAGGGAGTAAGAGTCACAATGCACAAAACCAACACCACATGTTCGCAGATAAATAAACACAAGATATTTATAAAATAAATACAAAGTGATTGGTGGTAGAATTGGGTGGGGTGGGACTTAGTCACTGGAGGAACCTGGAAAACCTCTTAAAAGAGATGGTATTTGAGCCTTAAAGGAATATAGGAATTTTTCAGGTTCAGAGGTAAGGAGAGCATCCATTCCAGGCTTGAAGGACAATACATGAACTAGCATAGAATGACATATATATGGAGAAGAATGTTGGCCAGTGAAAGGGTTGTATTCGGTGTGAGGGGGACAAAATAATAATCATTCAGGAAAGCTAAGAAACATATTGTAAAGGGTTTTAAAACACAAATAGAAAAATTTGTCTTTTATCCTAGAGGCAAGAGGAAACCACAGAAACTGGCACAGATAGCTGGGGCAATGCTGGACCTGGAGTCAGAGAGACATGAGTTCAAATCCAGCTTCATACATTTTACTAGTTCAAGACTCTAAGTAAGTCACTTAATTTTGGTTTGCCTCAATTTTTTCTCATCTGTAAAATGGAGATACTAATAGCACATACCTCCTCAAAGTTGTTGTGAGGATCAAATGAGATAATTAAAAAATAAAATTAAGGCACTTAACACAGCACCTGGCACATAGTCAGCACTATATAAATGTTAAATACTATATTATTAATGTTAAATGTTAAATACTATATTAGGAAATAAAGTGACTATGTCATATCTATTTTTAGGCCTGTCAATTTGGAACTTGTGCAGAGCATAAATGAAGAGGTGAGAGGATGCATTGTAGGAGATTATTTGATAGACTACCATAAAAGTCTAATTACCAAGGCTGCTTATTTATTTTAGACTATGAACAGGTTAGTTTAGACCATGAATTCATTTGCCTTTTTTTAGTTATGTGTATTTTCCCCCGCTTCTGTTTATTTATTCTGTATGTTTTCCATGTTCCTTTGACATCATCATAAGTCATTTGTTCATCTATCTACCTTTCTATTATTGACTTAGTAAATTTGGTCTAGACCTATGATTTGATTAGTGTAAAAAATGTCTAACGTGAAAACTTCAGCAAAAGCAAATCAACATTCATGCATCTTAGTCTTAGTGTCTTTCCTAGAGAGGAAGACTTTCTACAGTGCCTACTATGTGGAAAGCACCTTCCTTAGTACTTTTTTTCAAAAATATTATATCATTTTATAACTCACTACAACTTTGTGAAGCAGGTGTTGTTACCATCCCTGTTTTCCAGGTAAATAAACTCCAATATAGAAAAATCTAAGTTTGCTCAGAGATTAGAGCACTTGGCCTGTAGTTAGGAACATCTAAGTACAAACTCAGCTTCAGACATTTGTTATCTATGTGACCCCAGTCATGTCATTTAACCTCTTCCTTAATCCATGGGAGAAGGAAATGACAAAACCACTCCATTGCCAAGAAAACCCCTCTGCCATTATGGTCCACAGGATTAAGAAGAGTCTGACATGACTGAATGACTGAATAAACCATGATAAAGAAGGTTGTCACTTGCTCAGGGTTACTTAGCTAGTAAGTTTTTGAGACTGGATTTGAACTCAGGCTGTCCTGACTGCAGGCTCATGCTCTCTCTCTAGCCACCTTATTGTCCCCGGTTAAGTCACTTTACTCAAACAATATGCATCAGATAGGAAACTAGAATCCTGTTCTTTCTGATGTCACCACCACTTTTCTCACTACCACCCTGTGCTGCTGCTATTGTTGTTGTTATTATTATTGCTCTTGGGATATAGCATTGCATTCATACACACAATTTATTCAATCTGCATCCATTTCTCAGGATTTGAAGTCCTCATTCTTCTCCAGGAGCCTCCTAGCTCGATTAAGAGAGGTGCCCTCCATAACCAGTATGTTAGAAGCAGCTCAGTCACCCAGGAAAATACTCTGGTGAACAATGAGATTTCTTTTGTTGTTGGAAGGTTGTATTTTTTTCGCATTTCCTGAGCTCTAACATTTGAGTGTTACATGGCTATAAACCAGCAGGCCAACATAAACACCAATACAGAGCATTTAAATCAATCAGGGAAAAACAAGTCTTCCAACTGTAGCTTTTCTAAACTTAAAAAAAAATCGGTAAAGGCTAAGAGAAATCTACTGCATTCCCTATATAGTTTTATGAGTGTCACAGAAGTTAAGAGTCTCCTGACTGTACTGGTGGGTAAATCCTCTGAGCTTGTGCCAGAAACTTGTAATGCTGCAGATGTAGCAGACAATCATTTACAATGAGGAATCTGAGCAAGGTCCCTAACCTTTCATCTCAGAAATCATTCCTATTGTCTAATGTTACATCTGCAGTATGTTTTCTCTCTGTTCATTTACATTGGAGAGTTGACTCAGTGAATGTTTATGATGTGCATAACAAGGGCTAGATTCAGAATTCCATGATTTATTTCTCAAATAACCACTCCACTAACCACTGCTTTAAAGTTGGAGGCTCCTTGTCCTCCACCAAACCCCTCATCCATACGTTTGAAATATGAGTTTTAGAACTTGAACCTACAAATATAAAATCAGTTTTATCTACCTTCCAATGAACCAGTGATCTCACAGATGTTAAGCAGATTGGCTGAAGCCAATTTGATAATAACCAAAATGAATCCTAAGAGCTTGTGCTAAATTTTCATGCTGCCTATGACAAAACAAAACAGCACCTATTTTGGTGGGGGTTTTTTGGTACTTGCAGTCAATTTGGGAGACAAAATATAACCATGTAAGTAAATTCATAAAAACTATAGAGTAAATCTGAAGTATTTTGGGGAGGAAGGAGAATGAGTGTTTAGAACTAGGGCATCAAGAAAGTCTCTTATAGAGGATAAACTAAGCCTTGAAGGGATCTAGGTTTTCCAAAGGGAAACAGTATGGTAGGTATGGAACACAGCATGTACAAAGGTATAGAGATTGAGGATGACATGTTGTTTATGGAAAACATCAAGCAAATTAGATTGTCTACATAGTTAGTACATGATAAACTGTGAAATCAATTTAGAAACAATACGTGTATCGGGATTTTGAAGTGTTTCAAATGTCAAACTCAGTAACTTATATTTTTATCTATTCTGGTGGCAACAATCAATTATTTATTTAGCAGAGAAACGATGCTTATCACATATGGGCTTTATAAATATTAGTTCAGAAGCCATGTGGAGAACAGAAAGGACAGAAGGGCTAGATTCAGAGAATCCAATTAAAAGGCTGCTACAATAGTCCAAGAGACAGATCATGGAAACCAGAATAAAGAGAATGACAATGTGAGTAGAAAGGAGTTGAATTAAGGAAGTATGTATTTTTACTATTCTTTCATTAACATAGATGCTTCAAAATTCTGTTTCTGATTCCCCTTTAAATACAATATTTTATTCTACCTCCTCACTTTAGTTCTCTATGCATATATTACCTTCAAAATGATATTCTTATAAATTAAATTATCAGGATCTATTTTCTTTTTTTAAAAATTGTATTATTTGTTCTCAGTGTTCTACAATCACTTCCATATATCTCAGATTTTTTTCCCTTCCCTCCCCTCCACTCTTTTCTCCCTCTCTCCCCACTCCCTCCTTAGACAGTGTTCAGTCTTATATAGGTTCTACACATACATTCCTATTAAATACATTTTCACTTTCGTCATGTTGAATAGAAGAATTGAGATGAATGGGGGAAACCGTAAAACAAAATAAAACATAATATCAAAGAAAAAAGTCTGCTCCGTTCTGTGATCCAAATCCATAGTTCTTCCTCTGGATGTGGAAGACGTTTTGCCTCAAAAGTCCATTGGGCCCTTTGGGCATAATTCCAAATTATTCTACAGAATGGTTGGATCAGCTCACAGCTTCACCAGTCATGAATTAGTGTTCCAACTCTCCCGCATGTTGTCTAACATTTATTATCTTCCTGTTTTGTCATGTTAGCCAATCTGATAGGTGTGATGTGATACCTCAGAGTTGTTTGGATTTGTATCTCTCTAATCAATAGTGGTTCAGAACATTTTCTCATATGACTATAGAGAGCTTTAATTTCTTCCTCCGAAAATTCCTTGTTCATATCTTTTGAGCGTTTATCAATTGGGGAATGACTTGTATTCTTGCACATTTGACTCGGTTATCTCTATATTTTAGAAATGAGGCTTTTATCATAGATGCTAGCTGCAAAAATGCTTTCCCAGTTTTCTGCTTCCTTCCTAATCTTGGTTGGATTGAGTTGGTTGGTGCAAAAACTTTTCCATTTATTGTAATCAAAATTATCCATTTTGAAGTATGTAATGTTCTCTGTCTCTTGTTTGGTCAAAAATTTCTCCATTCCTCATAAATCTGATGCATGCACTATCCCTTGCTTCCCTAATTTGTTTGTAGTATCAATCTTTATACCTAGAACCTCCATGTATTTGAAATTTACTCGTGTATACAGTGTCATGCATTGGTCCATACCCAGTTTCTGCTAAGCTGTTATCCAGTTTTGTAGCAATTTTTGCCATACAGTGAGTTCTTATCCCAGAAACTGGGGTCCTAGGGTTTATGAAACAGTAGAATGCTATATTCATTGTGTACTGTGTCTTGAGTACCTAACCTATTCCACTGGTCTACTCTTCTGTTTTTCAGCCAGTACCAGGTGGTTTTGATGAATACTGCTTTGTAATGCAATTTGAGATCTGGTAGGGCTAGGCCATCTTTCCTAGCATTTCTTTTTATTAGTTCCCTTGATATTCTGGACGTTTTTTTTTTTCTTAGAGATGAATTTTGATATTATTTTTTCTAGTTCTAGAAAATAATGATCTGGTAGCTTTTTTAGTATGGCACTGAATAAGTAAATTAATTTAGATAGAATTGTCATTTTTATTATATTGGCTCTGCTTACCCATAAGCAACTGATGCTTTTCCAGGATCTATTTTCTAATCAATTCTTCAACTCTCTTCTGTTTGATAGGATGAATTTTGTCCCTTGACATTCAGTGTCACGGTAGTTGTTTTCATTTCTACCTATTACGTCAGGAAAAGACTATTAGGATTCCACTAAGTGTCTACAGTTTATTTTGTTTTGGTATATCAGATTCTAGTCTCCTCATTCACATAAAATATGCATTTCTACTTTGCCTAATCTAGTCCAAGATACTCTGATTTTGATGTGAAAAAAATAAGGCCTATATAACTATTGGTTATTTTGATATACTCTATGTTCTTTTTATGTGATCTATTCTATAATTAAAATTGCTCCTTCACTGAGTTTAGCAATGAACCTTTTAAGCTGAAGTTCTGGTGCTATATTAAATTTCAAAATGTAAGGATAAAAACCAGTTATTTGGTATCATAGAGAGCACAATTACTTTTGATTTTATCCAGTTTAATTGTTTTTGTGGGTTATTTAATATACTGATCAAACAAAATAGACAAAAAATTTCTTTCTCAGTTTTTACTGTGATATGTATTGATGAACAGTTTATTTTTCTGTTAGCTCACACTTGTTTCGTGGTGATGTAAAATTCTATAAGTTGAACTGGATGGATTTTCTTTACACTGTACTTGGGGGTCATATTCCCCTGAAGAAAGGAAATTTTGTGAGATCTGTTGTATTTTGAAGGATCTGTTGTATTTTGATTTTTCTGGAGAAGATTTTTATTTTTTATTTACTTTCATTTTTTAGATTACTGACTGCCAACTGTATTTTAGGTCAACATGACCTCTACCTTGTAGGTTTGAACTTTACAAAAACATTTTGAGACTTTGGGAGATGATTAACTTAAAGTTTGTCATAAGTTCCCAAAGGAAAACTCCATTAAAGAGAGTCAAGGGATTATTTTTTCTTCTAGTAAGAAAAACCAAGTATGTTCTTTCACTCAGAGTGCATCAAAATTGAGTTCTAAAACAATTCCCTGAACACTCTCAAGAGGCCCCAAACTTGACCTTTTTTATTGGGTTTGGGAGGAGACTTTCTTTTGTCAGATTTGACTTTTACTGTGTTTTTTTTTTTCTAATTGAAAATTGTTGACTCTTCTTAACTCCCCAACAACCAAGAACAATTAGTTAAGTCAACCCATTATTATTTATTGAATTCTTTCTGTCCATCACTCTTTGTTAAGGAAAAGAAAGAAAAACAATTGAAGGAATTACTGTTGTCAAGAAGCTTATGAGTTGGCTCAAAAAAATACAGTAAAAGTACACACATAAGTAGAAAGGAAAGACAGTATAAACCAAGTGTTAAATATGTTAATTGTTCAATTCCTACATTTTATTTAGGGAGGAGAATAATGGGAGACAAAGTTTTTGTTTGCTTATAAATAGGTATTCATATCATTCTTTTAAAAAAAACTATCAACAATGATTATTGCAAGTAACAAATTAATATGAATAATATTAATAAAATAATGGTTTGGATGATTTAAGACTTACAAATCACTTTCATCACAAGAACTATTAGGGTATTGTTATCACTTTGAAGATGAAGAGTTGAGTAGGACAAAGTTAAATTGCCAGCTCGAAGTCAGTCACAAAGCACCTAATTAGGTACTTATTATGTGCCAGTTGTTGTGTTAAACACTGGGTCACATCAATAGCATTAATG
The DNA here is from genome assembly GCF_028372415.1 of Notamacropus eugenii. Lineage (NCBI taxonomy): Eukaryota > Metazoa > Chordata > Mammalia > Diprotodontia > Macropodidae > Notamacropus > Notamacropus eugenii. The sequence continues at coordinate 73,582,023 of NC_092878.1, read as the reverse complement.
ATATGATACAAACCCAGGTCTGACTGACTTATATGTTCTTTTATGTGTGCCATATGGCTTTTCCATTAAGATGCCTACTTACTCATTTCACTCATTAGAAGTCCCAACATTCTTTTTGTCATTGTGTTTTCATCAAAGCCCTGTCTTTCAGGACATGAGAATGTGTTGAATGTACATTTGTTATAGAGTTAATCCCTAGAGACTGATTACAAACAGAAAATTAGAAACAGAATTTTAAATTTTTCAACCCCTTTCCTAATTTGTCTGAGAAGTAAAAACGTCTTATTGCATATATTTATATAGTCACAACCAATGTATATCTTGCCCTAATGCAGCTTCTTTTGCAACCATTTTTGTAACTGTGTTCATGTGTATCTTGATTATTTTCCCACTTAATTGTATTTTATTTCAAATTACATGTAAAGATAGTTTTCAATATCTACTTCTATAAGATTTTGAGTTCCAAATTTTTGTCCCTCCTCTCCACCTTCCCCAACACAACAAGCATTATCTCTTACACATGTACGATCAGACTAATCATATTTCCACTTTAGTCATTTTATGAAAGAAGAATCAGAACAAAAGGGAAAACCACGAGAAAGAAAACAACAACTACAACCACACACACACACACACACACACACACACACAGAGGCAAAATAATATGCTTCAATCTTCATTCGGATACTGTAGATGTATTTCTGGATGTGGATAGCATTTCCCACCACAAGCCTGAGATTAGAATTTCTACCCCTGCTATTTTTTTTCCTTTTCACTTCAGATGAAACAACAGACTCTGCTCCAACCTTCTACATTTACTCTGTGTGTGTCTATACTTCAAATGTATTTCTTGTAAAGAACATATTTTAAGTTTCTGTTTTTTATTGTACTCTGCATCCACTTCCATTTTATTGGAAAATAAATCTCATTCATAATGAGTTATGATTAAAATCTGTGTATTTCCCTCTATCCTATTTTTCTTCCTGTTTATACATTTTCTCTCTCCTTCCACCTTGTCCCTCCTCACCAAGTTTCTGCTTCTGACCACTGCCTCCCTCAATCTTCTCTCCCATCTACCCCACCCACTTTACTTTCCCCTTTCACAACCTACTTTTGCCCTCCCCTCTTATCCACTGCACTTCTTTTTCTTTCCCATTCTCTCTCCTACTTCCCTGTAGGGTAAGACAAAATTCAATATCCAACTGACTGTATATGTTAAACCTTCTTTTAGCAAAATCTGATAAGAGTAAAGTTCAAACAAAGGTGAACATTTCCCTTTTTTCTCTCTATTGTAGTAAATATTTTGCACTTCTCCACATGATGTAATTTACTCTATTATGCCTCCCCTAGTATCATTTTCCCAGTATAATCCTTTATTTCACCCCTTATGTTTTTATATCATCACATCAAAGTCAACTCATACTCCCACCCTTCTAACTGCCTTACGAGAGACATAGTTCTCAAGTTCTACAAGTACCATCTACCTATACTGGGGTGTAAGTAGCTTAACATTATTTAATAACGTGGTGTGTGTATGTGTGTGTGTGTGTTATTTTTGTCTTCCCCTTTTATTGTTTACATTTTTATGATTCTCTTGAGTCTTGCATTTGAAGACTGAATTTTCTGTTTAACTCTGTTCTTTTCATCAGGAAAATTTGAAAGTCCCCTATTTCATTGTATATCCATCTTTTTTTTTGAAAGATTATGCTCAATTTTGCTGGGTTTTTTTGATTCTTTGTTCTATTCCAAGCTCCTTTGCCTTCTGTAATATCAAATTTCAAGTCTTCTGATGCTTTAAAGTAGAAGCTGGTAAGTCTTATGTAATTCCCATTGTAGTTATTTGATATTTGAATTACTTGTTTCTTGTTGGGAGCAGTATTTTCTTCTTGACCTAAAAATTGTGGAATTTGACTAGAATATCCCTTAGAGTTGTGTTTTGAGATCTCTTTCGGGATGTGATCGGTGGATTATTTCAATAAATAATTTTTCTTCTGGTACTATGGTAACAGGGCAGTTTTCTTTAAAATTTTCTGTCTGGACTCTTTTTTGATCGTGACCTTCAGGTAGTCTAATAATTCTTTTTTCTGTACCATGTCCCCTTTTATTTTTATCTAAATTGCTTTAGGTACTTTCATCAATATGCTGACCAATATGATCTGTGCAGTATTCATTCTTTATTTTTAAGTTAATTTGTTTATCTTAGTTTCCAGCATTCACTTCCATGAGTTTTAAATTTTCTCTCCCTCCCTTCCCTCCTCTGTCCCCAAGATGGCATGCATTCTGATACAGGCTTTGCGTATACATTCCTATTAAATATATTTTGACATATGTCTTGTTGTATAGAGGAATTGGAATGAATGGCAGTTACCATGAGAATGAGAAAAAAAAAAAGAAAATATTCTGCTTCCTTCTGCGTAAAGACTCATAGCTCTTTGTCTGGATGTGGATAGCATTTTCCATCATGAGTTCTTTGAAATTGTTTTATGTTCTTGCATTGCTTAGAAAGGCTAAGCGTATCAAAGTCAGTCATTGCACACTGTTACTGTTCGTGTGTACAATGTTCTCCTGGTTCTGCCTTTTTCAACTCAATGGTGATTTAGAAAATTTTTATATGACTTTAATAGATAACTTTAATGTCTTCCTCTGAAAACTGCTTGCTTATATCCTTTGAGCATTTGTTAATTGGGGGATGACATGTATTCTCATGAATTTGATAGTCGAATAGTTTTTAAATTATTGTTCCCTGATCTACTTTCCAGGTATGTTGTTTATCCAATGACGCAGTTTGTACTTCTATTTCTTTAAAATATGGTTTAACACAAAAGAAGTGACTGATCTTTAGAGAACTTACAGTCTTGGCCTAGTAAATCTCATTTCTGGGATATGAAACGAGGTCTCTTGATTATAAATTAAGTTTTTGTTCCTTTATACAAGATTGATGCCATTAATTTTGTTTTTTAAGTTTATAGGTCAATAATTTTCCATCATATTAATATGACATATTTTATTTCGTCATCTCACACTTGTTAGAGATAGATGTTTCCAGTTTGGAGTTAATGGATGTAAGTAAATATACTTAAATTAATGAAACATTTATTGATTCTTGAGTACCTTACTCTGATTCTATCAATTAGAGAAACAAAGATTATATCAGGTGTTGAAGGAGAATAGGAAAGAACTCTGGGCAACACAAGATTCTATATTTACAAAATTTTTCAGTTTGATGGAATGCTCAATAAATGTAGGATGACAGAGAAATAGTCAGAGCAATCAGCAAAAATATCATGCATATTTAACATTTGCTTATATACCCTATAATAACCATTTAGTGACCAACTCCTTTTATATCATCTCTTGAATCACTCCCCTTCTCTCAACGTCTTCTCTCCCCCATATCTTCCTACATTTCATTATATGTATCCATTAGCATGCTTTTCATTCTGTCTTTATGTTGCCAGTTCCTCATACAATGTGTGCATATACTGGGCACTGAATGCATGCATGTGAGGTTGAAGTGCATCTAATAAGAGCTAAGTTAATGTTTATTATATTGAATCTAAGTAGAAATTGGCAAACTGTATTGTTAATGTGTTCTTACTAAATTTGAAGATCTTTCTCACCCATTAATCGGCCCATATTACCTGCTTAAATCACATGGAACCCTAAATCACATTGGTGGGAGGAGTTTGTTGAACAGGTGGGGCAGGAAAGGTGGACAAAAACTGGGAGGAAGTTGGTGGTACCACTTAGGGTGGAGGAGAGAGAGGACACTGGCAGGAACAGCTAGTCTTGTGAGTGTTTGTTTGTAGGAAGGCTTCCCCTTCTTAGGTGGAAGGCTCGGGAATGACATTGTCCCCTGCAGTGCTAACGTGTATTGACTTCTTGGTTACTACTATGGATTTGACTTTCTGCTGTTGGGTTTGGCTTTCTGGTGTGAGGATAAATGTTTTTGTTTTTGTTTTTTTTTCTGCTGCTTTCTATATGGAGAATCTTCACACTTTGCAATTCCAAACTACACCGGAATATTCATATTCACCCTTGTTGCTGTGAATATTTCCTTGGCCATTCAATTGTCATCATGAACATGATTGCAGGGCATAAAATCTCTATTCTGAGGCAGAAAGGCTTTAAAGGAAGAATCGGATATCCTCTGATGGTAGGATTTACCTTATTCCTCCCTGGCAAAGGAATGGGCTAACAGCACTTATCCCCGTGAAAACTGGGAACCAATGCTATAGGAGTGAGAACCTAGATATTTGGAAAGATGTTTGCAAAGAATACCAGTGAAAACAGGAAAAGAAGAAGCAGGGGTGTATTGGAGAGGCTGGATTTTATTAACAGGTTACCATATTTTATGTAAAAGCACAGACTAGTAGCTGAAGGAAAAAAAATCAGATGGAAAGAGTTACCCAGTTTGCATGGGAATTCTCAGCTTTCGGGTTCTCCTTTTAGAAAAGAAAGATGAGTGGTCTTAGGTGGAAGAAAAGGCTGTTCATTTAGCTCAGAAGAAGTGAAAGGCTGGCAAAAGAAGTGTACATACAACCTTTGTACTGACCCAGTTTGTTGCTTTGGCAACAACTCCCAAGAGCGTTCATGGGAGGGAAATGTAACAAAGTCAGAGAAGAAATGAAACAATGAGAGAAGAGTAGGCTTTTCAGGCAGAAGCACATCCAATACTAAGGTGAAAATAAGAGTACTAGAGGGGGCAACACAGTGTTTAGGGATATAATTGATGATTTTACTCAGCAAAAGGTCCCAGATATTTTGAATTGTTTCACCCAAAGGATGGGAGATTTGTTAATGTCTCGGTTGGATTAAAATCAGTGGTGAATTCTCTCATGGCAGACTAATAGATGGCAAGGATTGCTTTAAATGTATAGATATTAGTCAGAATCCTTTTGTACAACAAGCTTTAAGAGATAACCATACACAAGGAAGTAATAATATGACTTATGTTAGCTCTGGCTGCAGAAGGATGCAGTAAGCAATATCTTACTGACTCTGCATGGCCTACTGGAGATGGATCCTGGTACTCACTTAAGGAGTGTCTCAAAAGTCAAGGGATGAGGCAATGAAAAATGCCATAATGATCAAAATTGTAGATGTGTTCTATGATACCTCCTTTGCAGTTTCCCATAGGAATATAATAGTGAAAATGACCCCTACTACATGCAAGCCACTAGTTCTAACTCTGCTAATTAGAGAAATTAGGCACCATCTATTAGGGGTACTGGAAAAGACTTCACAGTTAAGTGAATTAGAAGACAGGGGAAAAGATAGATTTCCTGGAATGAGAAGAGTAAATAGGCAGCAGATTCTAAGTCAGAATAGATTGACAAGAAAAGATATCTATTGCTCTATTGAGAGCAGGGGTAGATTTTGGAAGAATAGATGGTATTCCAACTAATGAACTATACAAAATGTACCAAGAAAAGGTAAAGGACTTCATACTAGATGGAATAAAGAAGTAAAAACTGCCCCTACAGGTCCTCTTGAACCCTCTATGAAAGTTTGTCAAACCTTCAGGGAGAATAGGAAATTGGCTAAGCCCCAGCTCAGATTAAGGAAATACACAGACTGGATTACAGACCCCCTATCAATTTGACCATGTATTGGAAAATGGAACAAATATTGTAACTAGGGCATTAGTAGATACTGGGGCAGAAACCTCCTTTATATATGGAAATCCTGAAAAGTTTAAACATAGAATTGCTATCACCATCACAGGACTGGGAGGGGCTGAAATAGCAGTCAGACAAGTCAAACTATTGATGAAAATTGAACAATTATCTAAGAATATATCAAGGTAATTGTACCCACTCATGAATACATAATTGGAGTAGATATAATGAGAGGCAATTCTTTAAATTTACCTGAGGGGAGATACCAATTTGCAGTAAGGAATACAAGAACTAATACAGTTTTAGTGGGTAAAACAAAAATGGACCCAATCAATTTACCTGAACCTCCTGAAGTAATTACTTTGAAGCAGTATTATATGCCAGGAGGGCAAAATGAAACTACCAATATTATAAAGGAATATGTTGAGACAGTAATTTTAGTCCCTACAACCATGGAATGTAATAATCTTCTCTGGTCAGTATGAAAGTCAGATGGGATATGGAAGATGAAAATGGATTATAGACAATTGAATAAGGTGACTCCTCCCTTGTATGTTACTGTTCAAGATACTGTTACCTTTATAGAAAGGATCCAGAAATATGTGACTTGGTACAGTTATTGATTTGGTCAATTGTTTCTTTACAATGGCTTCGAAACAATGGGAGCAACTTGCATTCACTTAGCAGGTCTAACTATATGCTTTTACATACTTACCATAAGGATATTAACATAGTCCCACTATTTGATATAGGATTGTGATTGTACATTTGGATAAATTAGAGTTACTTGGTGTACAGGTAGATGATAATCATGACATAGGGGAAAATGTAAAAGAAGTGGAGAAGCATTTCATGCTTTTAATTGAGCATATGAAAAGCAAAGGGTGGGAAATTAATCCTGCAAAGATTTAAGGGCTAGTTCAAACTGTGAAATTTTGGAGTATAAAATGGGATAACGGGCTGTGAGAGATTCTCCTGTAATCCCAACAAAAGATTCAGAATTTTCCTATCCCGACCAATATGAAAGAGGCCCAAAATTTTACAAGATTATTTGTATATGGGTGACATTACATACCACATCTAGGACAAATTTTGAAACTTTATATAAGATTACTGGGAAAAAATATGAATTTGATTGAGGACTTCAGCAGAGGAAAGCTTTTGAAGACTCAAAAGCCCCTATGAAATTGACCCTAACTTTATGGACTACGGAAAGTAGCCTGGTGAAGTTACTAGTGTATGTATAGGATGAGTATGCAACCTGGAGTTTATGACAAAGACAACAAAGTCAAAATGTACCTTTAGGATTTTGGTCTAGGAAACTCTCTTCATCTGGAGTTCAAAATACCCTTTTTGTAAAGCAGTTGTTAGTTACCAATTGGGCTTTAGTAGAGACCAAAAAACTTACTCTGGGCCATGATTCAATATTAAGACCTGGAATCTTGATTATGAACTGGGTAATGAACACCCCAGCTTCTCACAAAATTGGACATGTGCTAGAGGCTAGTAAAATTAAATGAAAATAGTGCGTTCAAAATAGATCTAAAATGGGTAAAAGTGGAGTTTCTATTTTACATAAATCTATTATAAACATAGACACAGAGGGAAATGATATATACCTTCAAACAAAGTAACGGTTGGTACATTCCTTGGTAAAACTGAATGAGGGATATGCTGGATTAATTGAAGAACAAAAGAGACATGCGTGGTTTACTTATGGGACAGCAAAATATTTGAGTCACAAAGGACATTGGAAAGCAATAATCTATAACCCATATACTAGGCAGTCTTTGGAAAGTACTGGAATAGGTGGAAGTAGTCAATATGCTGAACTTAGTACATCAAGCTATCAAAACACAACAAGGAGGACAGTGTCATATATTCATTGCTTCATGGGTGGTGGCTAATGAGTTAGCTACATGGATGCCCATATGGAAAAATCAAAATTGGGAAATTCATGGCAAACAATTCTGGGAAAAAGAATTGTGGGAAGATATATGAAACATATCTTTGGTTACTAATTTGTCAGCTTTTCATGTAGGTGCTCACATGGCCCTTACCATCACTCCAGAATGTGAGTGTAATGTTCATGCTGATCAACTAGGAAAGACTGGTACTCAACATATTGTCCATCCTCTGACACAAACTGATGATTAAGTATTAGCAAAATGGTTCCATCAAATAGTCAACCATTTAGAGGTCCAGGTCACACACCAGTGGGCACAAGACTGAGGTATTAGTATCTGTCATTCATGGTTAAAAACAAGAAGTAGGCACAGTCAAGATTGTGGAGGACAGACGTACTCTAGCTCTTCCCCCATAGTCTATAAAATACCCGTAAAAATGACTTGAAACAAATTCTAGAGCAGCAGAAGTCACAAAATGATGGAGTGACAAATTTCCAGCCAAAGACAGCCTGGAAGGCCAAAAAGAAAGGTTTTTTGCATGAGTTTCAGAGCAAAACAAAGCCCAGCATGGGCTGTAATGAACAGACAGGACTAGAGAAAGCTTAAGGGCACTAAATCATGAGTAACTACTGGGGCTCCCATATTTCCCAAGCCACAAACACCAAAGAAAGCTTCAAAGAATAGTTAGAAAATTATTTCACATGGGTGAGAAGAGAGGATGGTCTGGCCCGAGTCCTGGCCTCAGTGTGGCAGCAGCGACTTTTGGAATCATCAGTCTAAAGACCATGGGGAAATTGAGCTACTGATCTGCGTCTCAGTCCTGAGTGGTGAATCTGGGGTAAGAAGGAGTGCTGGCATGGCAGAGCAGGTGGAGAATGTGAAGAGGAAATCCTACTCTCAGTTTTAGGGCAGAAAAAGTGCTTGTGGTCACTTGCTGACCAAAAAGCAGGCCAGAAGGGGAGTAGACTCTTCTCGCTTGATTGGCCACTTTGGAAGAATTTAGAACTTACTGGTCCCTAGAGATATCTCAGAGAACAACTGCTCAAAACCTCTGAAGACTAGGATAGTATACCCTCCATGTGACAAAGGACTCAAAAGTCAAATAACTGGCTGAGAAAATGCTCCAGAAAGGGGGAAAATAAGACTATGAAACGTTACTTTCTTGGTGAAATGGTATTTTTTCGGTCCTTTCAGATGAGGAAGAGCAAAGTATACCATCAGAGGAAGACAGCAAGTTAACTGGTTCGACATTCAAAGACTTTAAAAAAATGTGCAATTGTCTCAGGCCATGGAAGAACTCAAAAAAGCATTTTGAAAATGAAACAAGAGAGGTGGAGGAACTATTGGGAAGAGAAATGAGAGTGATGCAAGAAAAATCATAAAAAGTGAGTCAAGATCTTGCTAAAGAGGCTCAAAAAGTGTGGAAGAAAACAACACCTTTGGAGGAGTACAGGCCAAGATGGCAGAGTAGAAAGATGCATACACTCTAGTTCTTCCCCCACAGCTCATAAAATACCTGTAAAGAAGAACTCTCAACAAATTCTGCAGCAACAGAAGCCACAGAATGACAGAGTGGAGGAGATTTCCAGCTGAGTGTCACCTGGAAGGCCAATAGGAAAAGTCTGTCACACCAGACGTGGTCAGTCAAGCCTTGGCCACACAGCGCTGGGAAGAGGAGGACCAGAATAGGCTTTGGGAGTGGAATCCCCAGCAACAGCAGTAGAGGTTCTCAGATCTCTCAACTCACAGTTGCCAAAGACACTTCAATGGTCAATGAGAGAGCTTAGAGCTTTTTCACCTCAGTGACAAGGGAGCAGGGTCCTCCACTAGCTCTGGCCCTAGGCAGCAGGACGGTGGCAGCAGTAGTGTGCAGTGGTAGTTGGCCAAGGAAGGCAGCAACCAGCTTTCATTGTTGAAGCTTCAGCTTAAATCCCCTGAGGGAATTGAGCAGCTGATATGTATCTCAGCCATGAGCCAGACCAGGAGCAAACTTCTCTCCCTTGATTGTGCCACCTTGGAGGAACTGAGAACTTACACATGACCAGAGTATACCCTACACTTGAGAAAGGACACAAAAGTCAAGTAACTGCCTGGGAAAATGCCCCAAAAAGGGGGAAAAACACCAAGACTATACAGGGTTACTTTCTTGGTGAACAGGTATTCTCTCCCATCTTTTTAGATGAGGAACTACAATGTTTACCATGAGGGGAGACGCAAAAGTCAAGGTTTCTGCACCCAAAACCTCCAAAATAAATATGCAATGGTCCCAGACCATGGAAGAACTCAAAAAGAATTTTGAAAAACAAGTAGGAGAGATGGCGAAAAATTTGGGAAGAGAAATGAGAGCAATGCAAGAAAATCATGAAAAGCTACTCAACAACTTGCTAAAGGAGAGCCCAAAAAATGCAGAAGAAAATGACACCTTTAAAAATAAGCTAACTCAATTGGCAAAAGACTTCCAAAAAGGCAATGAGAAGAAAACTTTAAAAAGCAGAATTAGACAAGTGGAAAAGGAGGTTCAAAAGCTCACTGAGGGGGACACAGCCAAGATGGCAGAATAGAAAGATGCACATATCCTAGCTCCAAACCCACTGCCCATAAAACATCTGTAAAAAAAAGAACTCTTGGCCAATTCTGGAGCAGCAGAAACCACAGAACAACGGAGCAGGGGAGATTTCTGCTCCAGAGAGCCTGAAAACCTCTCACAAAAGGACCCTTGCACCCCAGACCCAGAGCAGAGCCCAGCCCTGCCTCGGTGGTGCAGCTCCAAAAGGAGCAGATCCAAGGAGGCTTCAGGGATGGAATCTCCAGCAGCCACGCATGTCCCCCCACCCACAGGTGACAAGGGTCGGTAAGAGAGTCTCTTTGGCAGGTTGAGAGGGGAGTGGGGTGCCCCCATAACTCAGGCCCCCTCGGGAGGCAGCAGTGGAGCCGGGAGCAGATCGAGGCTCCCCAAGCAGGCAGGAGCCCAGATTCTTTGTTGAAGGTCTCTGCATAACCCCCCTGAGCCCCTGAGGTGGCCCTGCCCCCACCTGAGCACCTGAACTTGATCTCACACTGAATAGCAGCCCCGCCCCCACTCAAAGACCTGAGGCTGGGAAGAAGCATTTGAATCTCAGACCCCAAGTTCTGGCTGGGAGGATCTGGAGGTGAAGTGGGGGTGAAGAGAATATTCAGAAGTTAAGTCACTGGCGGGAAAAATGCCTAGAAAAGACTATGAAGGTTACTTTCTTGGTGAACAGGCATTTCCTCCCTTCCTTTCTGATGAGGAAGAACAATGCTTACCATCAGGGAAAGACACAGAAGTCAAGGCTTCTGTATCCCAGCCCACTCAATGGGCTCAGGCCATGGAAAAGCTCAAAAAGGATTTTGAAAATCAAGTTAGAGAGGTGAAGGAAAAACTGGGAAGAGAAATGAGTGACATGCAAGCAAAGCATGAAAAGGAGGTCAACACCCTGCTAAAGGAGACCCAAAAAAATGCTGAAGAAAATAACACCATGGAAAATAGGCTAACTCAATTGGCAAAAGAGGTTCAAAAAGACAATGAGGAGAAGAATGCTTTCAAAAGCAGAATTAGCCAAATGGAAAAGGAGATTCAAAAGCTCATTGAAGAAAATAGTTCTTTCAAAATTAGAATGGAACAGATGGAGGCTAATGACTTTATGAGAAACCAAGAAATCACAGAACAAAACCAGAAGAATGGAATAATGGAAGATAATGTGAAATATCTCATTGGAAAAACAACTGACCTGGAAAATAGATCCAGGAGAGACAATTTAAAAGTTATGGGACTCCCTGAAAGCCATGATGAGAAAAAGAGCCTAGAAATCATCTTTCATGAAATTATCAAGGAAAACTGCCCTGAGATTCTAGAACCAGAGGGCAAAATAAATATTCAAGGAATCCACAGAACACCACCTGAAAGAGATCCAAAAAGAGAAACTCCTAGGAACATTGTGGCCAAATTCCAGAGTTCCCAGGTCAAGAAGAAAATATTGCAAGCAGCTAGAAAGAAACAATTCAAGTATTGTGGAAATACAATCAGGATAACACAAGATCTAACAGCTTCTACATTAAGGGATCAAAGGGCTTGGAATATGATATTCCTGAAGTCAAAGGAACTAGGACTAAAACCAAGAATCACCTACCCAGCAAGACTGAGTATAATACTTCAGGGGAAAAACTGGTCTTTCAATGAAATAAAGGACTTTCAAGCATTCTTGATAAAAAGACCAGAGCTGAAAAGAAAATTTGACTTTCAAACACAAGAATGAAGAGAAGCATGAAAAAGTAAATAGCAAAGAGAAGTCATAAGGGACTTTACTAAAGTTGAACTGTTTGCATTTCTACATGGAAAAACAATATTTGTAACTCTTGAAACTATTCAGTATCTGGGTACTGGGTGGTATTACACACACACACACACACACACATGCACACACGCGCACACACATAGAGACAGAGTGCACAGAGCGAATTGAAGAGGATGGGATCATATCTTAAAAAAATGAAATCAAGCAGTAAGAGAGAAATATACTGGGAGGAGAAAGGGAGAAATGGAATGGGGCAAATTATCTCTCATAAAAGAGGCAAGCAAAAGACTAACAAATTAACTTAATATTAGGGGAAGGAAAAGAACCACTGTTGGGGGTCATTAGCAGTGACCACAAGAGCTAAACACAATTATCTGAAGGGGCAGAATCCATTTATGATGCCCATTTTTTCATGCTAATTAGGTCTCATCTTACTAGCCTGCTTCTTGCATAGACCTGTTAATATCTTCCATCTCTAAGCTTCACTGGATTCCTTCAATCACACAGAAAAAAATGTCCCCTTTCTCCAAGAAGCCTTTCCAGATTCCCATTAAACGACAGTAACTTCTCCAATTTATCCTGCACATACCTTGTTTGATTGTAGTTTGTATTCTGTATCCCTCATTACATCGTGAGTCTTTTAAGAAGAACAAAGACTATCTTTTGTCTTTGTTTGTATCCCTAGAACTTCACAGTGCCTAGCTCATAAGAGTGCTGAATAAATACTTGCTGACTTGACTGTCAAAAAAAAAAAAAGTGCTCACTGAGGAAAATAGTTCTTTAAAAATTCGAATCGAACAGATCCAGGAGAGATAATTTAAGAATTATGGGACTACCTGAAAGCCATGATCAAAAAAAAAAAGAGCCTAGGCATCATCTTTCATGAAATTTTCAAGGGAAATTGTTCTGACATTCTATAAATAGAGGGCAAAATGGATATTGAAAAATTCCACTCATTACCTCCTGAAAGAGATCCCAAAAGAAAAATTGCTAGGAATATTGTAGCCAAATTCCAGAGTTCCCAGGTCAAGGAGAAAATACTGCAATCAACTAGAAAGAAATAATTTGAGTATTACAGAAATATAATCAAGATAACACAAGATCTAGCAGCTTCTACATTAAGAGATAAAAGAGCTTGAGATATTCCAGAAGTCAAAGGAACTAGGATTAAAACCAAAAATCACCTACCCAGCAAAACTGAATATAATACTTCAGGGGAAAAATGTTCCTTCAATGAAATAGAGGACTTTCAAGCATTCGTGATGAAAAGATCAGAGCTGAAAAGAAAATTTGCGTTTCAAGCACAAGAATCAAGAGAAGCATAAAAAGGTAAACAGAAAGAGAAATCATAAGTGACTTTCTAAAGTTGAACTCTATACATTCCCACATGGAAAGATAACATTTGTAACTCTTGAAATATTTTTTTTTTATTAAACTTTTAACATTTATTTTCACACATTTTTGGGTTACAAATTTTCTCCCCTTTTTTCCCCGCCCCCCCCCCCAGATCCAAGCTTTCTAATTGCCCTTGTGACCTATCTTCTCTCTCCTCTATCCTCCCTCCCTGCCCTTGTCTCCGTCTTCTCTTTTGTCCTGTAGGGCCGGGTAGCTTTCTTGACCCCTTAACCTGTATTTCTTGTTGCCCAGAGGTAATAACATTACATTTGGTCCTAACACTTTGAGTTCCAACTTCTTTGGCTCCCTCCCTCTCTACCCCTTCCCCTTGGAAGACAGGCAGTTCAATATAGGCCATATCTGTTTAGTTTTGCAAATGATTTCCATACTAGTTGTGTTGTATAGGACTAACTATATTTCCCTCCATCTTGTCCTGTCCCCCATTACTTCTATTTTCTTATGGTCCTTTCCCTCCCCATGAGTGTCGACCTCGTATTGCATTCTCCTCCCCCTGCTTTCCCCTCTATCCTTCCCCCCATCCTGCTTGTGCCCCTGTCCCCCACTCTCCTGTATTATGAGATAGGTTTTCCTATCAAAATGAGTGTGCATTATATTCTTTCCTTTAGTGGATTGTGATGAGAGTAGACCTCATGTTTTTCTCTTGCCTCCCCTCTTTATCCAACCACTAATAAGTCTTTTGCTTGCCTCTTTTATGAGAGATAATTTTACCCATATAACTTCTCCCTTTCTCCTCCCAATATTTCTCTCTCACTGCTTGATTTAATTTTTTTTTTTTTAGTATGTGATCCCATCCTCTTCAATTCACTCTATGCACTCTGTCTCTATGTATGTGTGCGTGTGTGCATGTGTGTGTGTGTGTGTGTGTGTACTCCCACCCAGTGCCCAGATACTGAAATGTTTCAAGAGTTATAAATATTGTCTTTCCATGTAGGAATGTAAACAGTTCAACTTTAGTAAGTCCCTTATGATTTCTCTTTGCTGTTCGCCTTTTCATTGTTCTCTTCATTCTTGTGTTAGAAAGTCAAATTTTCTTTCCAGTTCTGGTCTTTTCATCAGGAAAATTTGAAAATCTTCTATTTCATTGAAAGACCATTTTTTTTCCTGAAGTATTATACTCAGTTTTGCTGGGTAGGTGATTCTTGCCTTCAGTCCTAGTTCCTTTGACCTCCGGAATATCCTATTCCATTCCCATCTGTCCCTCAATGTAGAAGGTGCCAGATCTTGTACTATCCTGATTGTATTTCCACAATACTTGAATTGTTTCTTTCTAGCTGCTTGCAATATTTTCTCTTTCACCTGGGAATTCTGGAATTTGGCCACAATGCTCCTAGGAGTTTCTCTTTTTGGATCTCTTTCATGCGGTGTTCTGCGGATTCCTTGAATATTTATTTTGCCTTCTGGTTCTAGAATCTCAGGGCAGTTTTCCTTGATAATTTCATGGAGGATGATGTCTAGGCTCTTCTTTTGATCATGGTTTTCAGGTAGTCCCAGAATTTTTACATTGTCTCTCCTGATTCTATTTTCCAGGTCAGTTGTTTTTCCAATAAGATATTTCACCTTATCTTCCATTTTTCGAATCTGCGCGGTATGTTCTGAGATATCTGTCTTTCTCGAAAAGTCCAAAGTGTCCATCTGTATCATTCTAGATTTGAAATATCTGTTTTCTTCAGTGAGCTTTTGAATCTCTGTTTCCATTTGGTTAATTCTGCTTTTGAAAGCATTCTTCTCCTCATTGGCCCCTTGCACCTCCCTTGCCAGCTGAGTTAGGCTAGTTCTCAAGGTGTTAATTTCTTCAAGATTTTTTTGGTTCTCCTTTAGCAGGGAGCTGATCTGTTTTTCATGCTTCTCCCTCATCCCTCTCATTTCCCTTCCCAGTCTTTCCTCCACCTCTCTAACTTGATTTTCAAAATTTCTCTTGAGCTCTTCCATGGCCCGAGCCCATTGGGTGGGCTGGGGCCCAGAGTCCTCGATTTCTGTGTCTTTGCCTGATGGCAAGCCTTGTTCCTCCCCATCAGAAAGGAAGGGAGGAAGTGATTTTTCTCCCATAAAGTACCCTTCAATAGTTTTATTTCTTTTCCCTTTTCTTGGCATATTCTCCACCTAGTGGCCTGAACTCTGAATGTTCTCCTCACACCCATCTTGCCTCCTACTCCTCCCAGCCAGCGTTTCGGGACTGAGATTCAAATGCTGCTTCCCGCCTTAGGGCTTTTGGCGGGAGCAGGGCTGTTATTCAGTGTTAAATTAAGTTCAGGTGGTCAGGGGCAGGGCCGCCTCTCTGGCTCAATTCTCTCAGGCGGTTTATGCACAGACCTTCCACAATGGATCCAGGCTCCCGCCTGCTTGGGAATCCGTCGTCCGCAGCCGCCTCTCAGTCCCCACCTCCCGGGGGGTCCCGAGCCATGGGGGCACCTCACTCCCCTCTCAACCTGCCAAAGAGACTCTCTCACCTACCCCCGTCAGTCACCTGTTGGTGGGGGGGCCCGTGTCGCTGCTGAAGATCCCGCCTCTGGAGCCCTCTTAGGACTGTGCCTCTCAGAGCCGTGGCCGTCTCCACAGGTCCGGGCTGGGCTCCACGTCTGCAGCGCGACGGACCTTTTGCGAGAGGTTTGCAGGTCCCTCTGTGGGTGGGGGGACCCGCGTGGCCGCTGGAGATCCCGTCTCGTAGCCCTCTCGGATCTTCTTCCCACGTTGTCGCTGCCGCGGTAGGGCTGCTCTCTGCTTCTCGCCCCGGTGCCCAGTCCACGGCGCGAAGGACCCCCGCGAGAGGTTTGCAGGTCTCTCCGGAACAGAAATTTCCCTCGCTCCAATATTCCATGGTCTCTGGGTGCAGAATTCGCCCTGGGTTAGTCCCCTCTGCCGTTCTGTGTTTTGTGGGTTCGGAGCTATGTGTATGTGCGTCTTTCTACTTCGCCATCTTGGCTCCGCCTGAAACTTTTTTCAGTATCCGGGCAGTTGGAGGGATTACACTCACTCAGACACACACACGCACACACACACACATATCAGGGAGAGAGAGACAGAGAGAGAGACAGAGATAGAGAGAACAGGATGAGTTGAAAAGGAAAGGATCATATCTAAAAATAAAATTAAGGGGTGAGAGATGAATATACTGGGAGGGGAAAGGGAGAAATGGAATGGGGTAAATTATTTCTCATAGAAGAGGCAAGAAAAAAACTTTTCCAAAGGAAAGGAAAAGGGAGGAAGTGAGAAGGAAAAAGTGAAGCTTACTCTCATCACATTTGGCACAAAGAAGGAATACCAAGCACACTCAATTTTGTAAGAAAATCTATCTTACGGTACAGGAAAGTAGGGAAGATGAGGATAAGCATAGTGGGGGGAATTATGGAAGGGAGGGCAAATGGGAGGAGGGATCAATTAGAAGTAAACACTCTTGGGGAGGGACATAGTCAAAAGAGAGAATAGAAGAAATGGGGGGCAGTATAGAACAGAGGAAAATATAGTTACTCTTCCACAACATGGCTATTATGAGTTACTTGCAAAACTACATACATACAGCCTATATTGAATTACTTGCCTTCTCAGTGGGGATGAGTGGGGAGGGAGGAAGGAGAAGAAGTTGGAACTCAAAGTTTTAGGAACAAATATTAAGAATTGTTTCTGTGCACAACTAGTAAATAAGAAATACAAGTAATGGGGTATAGAAATTTACCTTGTTCCACAGGACAAGAGAGACGATGGGATTAAAGGAAGGGAGGCGTGTTAGAAGGGAAGGCACCTTGATGGAAGGGCAATCAATGCAAGACATTTTGAAGTGAGGGGAGGGGAGAGATGGGGAGAAATTTCAGAACTCAAAATTCTGTGGAAATGAATGCTGAAAACTTAAAATAAATAAATAAAAACACTTTAAGAAAAAAAAAATGCCTGGGAGTGACTTTCCACTGGAACAGGTAGGTAGTGAAATGGATAACCTTGAAATCAGGAAGTCTCATCTTCCTGCGTTCAAATCTGGCCTCATACTCTGCCTGTGTGGCCCTGGGCAAGTCACTTAGACCTTGTTTGCATTAGTTTCTTCATCTGTGGGGTGGGCTAGAGGAGGAAATGGTGGACCACTCAAGTGTCTTTGCCAAGAAAGCTTCCAGTGGGGTCGTGAAGAGTAAGACACAACTGAAAAATGACCAAACATACAGGTTTTGCATTTATACTATTATTTACATGATACCAGGTTTTAATGCTGTATTTTTGGATTCAATAACTGATGGTATCAGATCCTTTCTCTCCCAGGAGTTAGGGTGAAGATCACTGACTTCTATCCTTGTAATCTTTCCATTATCCCTGAATATTTAACCTCAATTAGATTCACTGAGCTTCCTTAGAGTTCTTTGATCCTTGGAGCATGCTTGGAGACCTCAGTCTCCTAAATCTTAATTCTTCATCCCCTCTTGCTGCTGCTCCCATCATCTCTAGGTTCCTTTTCTGAGAGTCTTTTTCTAGAAACTCCTTCTCTCCTTCCATCTTACCTCACATTTCCATATTAATTTAATTTAATAGGTATTTATCAAATAGGTACAAATTGTCAAGTACATTGGTAGGTGCTAGGGGAAACAGGCAAAAATGGAAAAGTTCTTGACCTCAAAATGCTTACATTCTTCTGTGAAAGAACCAACATTTACATAGAAGATTAGCTATATCAAATATATACAAAGGAAGAAAGAAATTCTCTGAAGTGGAGGTGAGCCAAGAATACATTTGAGGCATGAGGAATAGCTTATGCAAAGGCATGGAGGTAGGAAATAGAATGGTGTTTATGGAAAACAGCAAGTCATCCTTTTTGTCTGAAATACAGAGTTTATGAAGGAGAGTAATGTACAAGAAGTTTAGAAAAAGGAAACTAGTTCCAGATAATGAAAGATTTTCAAACCAGAGGAGTTTGCATTTCAACTTAGAAGTAAGGATTTACTTGTTGAATGGAGGAGTAACAGAATTAGATTTGTGTTCTTAGGATATAAATTTGGCAGTTATTGAGAATGAAATAGATAGGAAAGAGATTCAAGCAGAGAAGTCCGTTTTAGAAGCTATTGCAATCATTTTCCTCTAGACTTTGAGAAAATGTTTCTTAGGATTAATTCACAAGTAAAAATTGTTTTTCTTTAGCAATTTTCAGTCATGTCCGACTTTTTGTAACCCCTTCTGGGGTATTCTTGGCAAGGATACAGGAGTACTTGGCCATTTTCTTGTCCAGCTCATTTTGCAGGTGGATAAACTGAGGCTAATAGGCTTGGGTGGCTTGCCCAAGGTCACACAGTTTGTAAGTATTTGGGGCTGGATTTGAACACTGTGTTCTATACATACTGCTGCCCCAGGAAAAACACCTAGTGAGAATTTACAGAAAATACCTTTCCAACCTTTTTTATATATTCTTGTACCCTCTAGTCCAACGAAATTAACCTTTACTTTGTTTTTAGCAAACGGTATTCTACCTCCCATCTCTGTGGCTTTGCACTGGTTGTCCCTTGTACCTCGTGTGCAGCCCCTTTCTCTCCTTTCTGACTCTTAGAATAACACTTGTTTCTTTCAAAAGTGTTAAATTGCCACCTACAGGAACCATATTCCAGTGTTCTCTTCTGTCCTGAAAACAAATAAACCAAAAACAACACATTTTTTAAATTTAACTATCCAGTAATTCATCTGCTTATTTACCTATCTATCCATCCATTCACATGTCTGTTTTCTCATTACTTTGTTTGTTTATTCATTCATTCATTTATCTATTTGGAATATCCTTACCTATGTACATGTCTCCCTAAATATAATGAATATAAACTTATTTTTATTAATAATTGCTTTGTTTTAAATTTTCAACAGTCACTTCCATAAGTTTTAAATTTTTCTCCTCCTCTTTACTCCCTCCATTCCCATGGGGACATGCCACCTTATATGAGTTTATTCATACATTCTTATTAAACTCATTTTTACATTAGTTGTGTTACATAGAAGAATTAAAACAAATGAGAGAAACCTTGAGAAAAACAAAACAAAACAAAACAAAACATAACAAAATAGAAAATTGTCTGTCTTATTCTGAGTTCTGATTCTATAGTTCTTTCTCTGGATGTGGATGGTATTTTGCATTAAGAGTCCTTTGGAAATGTTTTAGGTCTTTGCATTTCTGTGAAGAGCTAAATCTATTATAAACAGTCCTTGCACACTGTGGCTTTTACTGTGTATAATATTCTCCTGGTTCTGTTCATTTCATTCAGCATTAGTTCATATAAGTCTTTCTAGGCTTTTCTGAAGTCTTCCTGTTCGTCATTTCTTATGGCACAACAGAATTCCATTACATTCATATACCACAACTTGTTCAACCATTCCCCAATTGATGGACATCCCATTGATTTACAATTCTTGGTTACCGCAACAAGAGCTGCCTAAATATTTTGGACATGTGGGTCCTTTTCCCATTTTTATGGTCTCTTTGGGATACAGCCCTAGACGTAGTACTGCTGAGTCAAAGGATATGCACATTTTTATAGCCCTTGAATAAAACCTTCTTGAAGGTAAAAAAAAAAAAAAAAAGAAAGAAAGAAAAAATAAGACCTTTAAAAATACACTAACGAAGAGGTCCAAAAAGCCAATGAGGAGAAGAATGCTTTAAAAAGCAGAGTTGGGGGGCGGAGCCAAGATGGAGGAGTAGAAAGACGCACATACACATAGCTCCGAACCCACAACCCATAGAACAACTACAAAGAAGTAACTCACGGCGAATTCTGCACCCAGAGGCCACAGAACATTGGAGCGAGGGAGATTTCTATTCCGGAGAGACCTGCAAACCTCTCGTAAAAGGTCCTTCGTGCTGTGGACTGGGCGCCGGGACTGGGAGCTGAGTACAGCCCTGCCGTGGCCGCGGCACCGAGAGGAACAGATCCGAGCGGGCTTCAGGGACGGGATCTCCAGCGGCCACACAAGTACCTCCACCCACAGGTGACGGGGGTCTGTGAGAGAGTCCCTTTGGAGGGTCGAGGGGGGAGTGGGGTACCCCCATGCCTCGGGCCCCCTCGGGAGACAGAAGCTGAGGGGCAGCGGCAGACCAGGGCTCCCCAAGCAGGCAGGAGCTTGGATCCATTGTTGAAGGTCTGTGCATAAACTCCCTGAGGTAACTGAGCCTGAGAGGCAGCCCTGCCCTCACTTGAGCATCTGAATTTAATCTCACATTGAATAGCAGCCCTGCCCCCGCCCAAAGCCCTGAGGCTGGAAGCAGCATTTGAATCTCAGACCCCAAACACTGGCTGGGAGGATCAGGAGGTGAGGTGGGTGTGAGGAAAATATTCAGAGGTCAAGTCACTGGCTGGGAAAATGCCCAGAAAAGGGAAAAGAAATAAGACTATAGAAGGTTACTTTCTTGGTGAATAGGCATTTCCTCCCTTCCTTTCTGATGAGGAAGAACAATGCTTACCATCAGGCAAAGACACAGAAATCAAGGCTTCTGTGTCCCAGCCCACTCAATGGGCACAGGCCATGGAAGAGCTCAAAAAGAATTTTGAAAATCAAGTTAGAGAGGTGGAGGAAAAGCTGGGAAGAGAAATGAGAGACATGAAGTCAAAGCATGAACAGCAAATCAGCTCCCTGCTAAAGGAGACCCAAAAAAATGTTGAAGAAAATAACACCTTGAAAACTAGCCTAACTCAATTGGCAAAAGAGGTTCAAAAAGCCAATGAGGAGAAGAATGCTTTCAAAAGCAGAATTAGCCAAATGGAAAAGGAGATTCAAAAGCTCACTGAAGAAAATAGTTCTTTCAAAATTAGAATGGAACAGATGGAGGCTAATGACTTTATGAGAAACCAAGAAATCACAAAACAAAACCAAAAGAATGAAAAAATGGAAGATAATGTGAAATATCTCATTGGAAAAACAACTGACCTGGAAAATAGAGCCAGGAGAGACAATTTAAAAATTATGGGCCTACCTGAAAGCCATGATCAGAAAGAGAGCCTAGACATCATCTTTTATGAAATTATCAAGGAAAACTGCCCTGAGATTCTAGAACCAGAGGGCAAAATAAATATTCAAGGAATCCACAGAACACCGCCTGAAAGAGATCCAAAAAGAGAAACTCCTAGGAACATTGTGGCCAAATTCCAGACCTCCCAGGTGAAAGAGAAAATATTGCAAGCAGCTAGAAAGAAACAATTCAAGTATTGTGGAAATACAATCAGGATAACACAAGATCTAGCAGCTTTTACATTAAGGGATCGAAGGGCATGGAATAGGATATTCCAGAAGTCAAAGGAACTAGGACTAAAACCAAGAATCACCTACCCAGCAAAACTGAGTATAATACTTCAGGGGAAAAATTGGTCTTTCAATGAAATAGAGGATTTTCAAGCATTCTTGATGAAAAGACCAGAGCTGAAAAGAAAATTTGACTTCCAAACACAAGAATGAAGAGAACCATGAAAAGGTGAACAGCAAAGAGAAGTCATAAGGGACTTACTAAAGTTGAACTGTTTACATTCCTACATGGAAAGACAATATTTGTAACTCTTGAAACATTTCAGTATCTGGGTACTGGGTGGGATTACACACACACACACATGCACACACGCACACACACATAGAGACAGAGTGCACAGAGTGAATTGAAGAGGATGGGATCATATCTTAAAAAAAAAATGAAATCAAGCAGTGAGAGAGAAAGATATTGGGAGGAGAAAGGGAGAATTGAATGGGGCAAATTATCTCTCATAAAAGAGGCAAGCAAAAGACTCATTAGTGGAGGGATAAAGAGGGGAGGTGAGAGAAAAACATGAAGTCTACTCTCATCACATTCCACTAAAGGAAAGAATAAAATGCCTACTCATTTTGGTATGAAAACCTATCTTACAATACAGGAAAGTGGAGGATAAGGGGATAAGCAGAGTGGGGGGGGGATGATAGAAGGGAGGGCATGGGGAGGAGAGTGCAATTTGAGGTCAACACTCATGGGGAGGGATAGGATCAAAAGAGAATAGAAGTAATGGGGGACAGGATAGGATGGAGGGAAATATAGTTAGTCCTATACAACACAAATATTATGGAAGTCATTTGCAAAACTACACAGATTTGGCCTATATTGAATTGCTTGCCTTCCAAAGGGAAGGGGTGGAGAGGGAGGGAGCTAAAGAAGTTGGAACTCAAAGTGTTAGGATCAACTGTAATGTTCTTACCACTAGGAAATAAGAAATACAGGTAAAGGGGTATAGAAAGCTATCTGGCCCTACAGGACAAAAGAGAAGACAGAGACAAGGGCAGAGAGGGATGATAGAAGAGAGAGCAGATTGGTCATAGGGGCAATTAGAATGCTTGGCATTTGGGGGGGGAGGGGAGAAAAGGGGAAAAATTTGTAACCCAAAATTTTGTGAAAATGAATGTTAAAAGCTAAATAAAAAAAAAAATTAAAAAAAAAAAAAAAGCAGAGTTGGGGGGAGGGGGCAGAGCTAAGATGGCTGAGTGAAAGCAACGACTCACCTAAGCTCCTGGACAAACTACTCTGCGTATCTCTGAAAGGAGAATCTGACCAAACTTTGGAGGTCGGACTCCAGTGGGTGACAGACTTTGACAGATTCGGAGCCCAGGTTAGACTGGAGGGTCCACGGGAAGGATCTGTTCTGCGGGGGTAAGCCCCCAGCGCACAGCGGAGCGTGGTCAGCGAAGCAGGGTGAAAGGGACCTGAGAAGCCCGAGAGCAGTGGGCGAAACCAGCGGAGCAGGAGACAAGCCAAACCGAGCTGGTGAGAGCCGCTGAGCGCCAGATATCAGCGCAGCAGCCCTTGAAACCTTCAGCCTGAAGACTAAACTTCGGTAAGTCACCTACTTGAACTTCCAGGAGCCAGGATGGCGGAGTGATCAGTAAATGCTTTCTCCTCCCCCCTAAAGACCATGAAAGAATCATAAAATATTTCCCCAGAAAAATCCTGGATCAGCGGGAACAGCAGAAGGGGGTAAATAGTCTCATAACACCCAAGGCTAGGAAAATAGCAAAGGGGGATTTTTCCTACTGTGGCGGAGGCGATCTGGAAGGACAGAGGACCCAGGGCAGAGAAAATTCGCACTGAGACCCAGGCAAGCCTCAGTGCCTGGAGACGAGCCCCAGGAGGGGCGGGAACACGCATTAGCATCTAGGCGTGACCCAGCCCTTCAGGGGAAAAGGGAAGACAATAGAGAAGCTGGGATCACCATCCCCTGACGTTGCCTTTGCCTCAGGTCAGCTGAGGAGATCTCCTGTGACAAGACCACCCCTCCCACACACCTAACAAGCTAACCCCAGGGTTGATCTGGGAAACAAAAAACAAAAACTTGCTTTTAGCCTCTACACACATCAGCTCAACACAAAGATCTGTACTTTCTGACTGAAAGAACCAGAAGCTACAACACTCAGCCAACATCATGAACAGGAAAAAGCAGACGAAAAGTGAAAAAAGCATAGAATCTTTCTATGGGGATAAGGACCAAAACACAAACACCAAAGAGGTCAGAGCTGAGATTGTACTTCAATCTGAAACTTCAGAAGGGACTATGAATTTCTTGCAAGCACAACTAGATTACCTGGAACAGCTGAAGAAAGAAATAAAAGAAAAACTGGCCAATGATTTTAAAATTATTAAAAAAAGAATTCACTGATGGGAACATCACTCTGAAAAGGAAAATTGAACAAATGGAAAAGGAAGTTAAAAAATTAATTGGCGAGAATAAGTCCCTAAAAGGAAGAGTTAATCAAACGGAAAAGGAAACCCAAAACCTAATTGGGAAAATTGATCAGATGGAAAAGGAAACCCAAAACCTAACTGGGAAAATTGGTCGAATGGAAAAAGAAGTACAAAAATTAAATGGAGAAAATAGCTCCTTAAAGGGAAAACTTGGTCAGATGGAAAAGGAGATGGAAAAGCTAACTGAAGAAAACACTATGATGAAGATTAGAATTGGGCAAGTAGAAAGTAATGACTCAATGAGGCAACAAGAATCAGTCAAACAAAATCTAAAGAATGAAAAGATAGAAGAAAATGTAAAATATTTAATTGGAAAAACAACTGACCTGGAAAATAGATCCAGGAGAGAAAATCTAAGAATTATTGGCCTGCCAGAAACCCATGATGAAGAAAAGAGTCTGGACAATATCTTCCAGGAAATCATCAAGGAAAACTGTCCAGAAGTACTAGACTCAGGGGGCAAAATAGTCATCGAAAGAATCCACCGTTCCCCTCCCGAAAGGGATCCCAAACTCAAAACCCCAAGAAATATCGTTGCCAAATTCCAGAGCTATCAAGTGAAGGAGAAAATACTACAAGCAGCCAGAAAGAAACAATTCAAATATCAAGGACATACAGTCAGGATCTCACAGGACCTTGCAGCTTCTACATTAAAAGATCGGAAGAATTGGAACCCAATGTTCCGTAAGGCAAAGGAGTTGGGACTTCAACCAAGGGTCAACTACCCAGAAAAGTTCAGCATAACATTTCAGGCAAGGAGAAAGTCATTCAACGAAATAAGGGATTTCCAGAGCTTCCTGACCAAAACACCAGAACTCAATAGACAATCTGATCTCCAAATGCAGGTCTCAGAGAATCATAAAAAGGTAAACAGGGGGGAAAAAACAAAAACAAAAACTTGCTACTCAATTAGGGCAAACTGTTTACCTCCCTATAAGGGAAAATGATACCTGTTAATCTTGAGAACTGTGCAGCTATTATGATAAAAGGGATATATGTACAGGGAACGGGTATAAAGTAAATGATGTCATGTCAAAAATATGATTTAATTATGAGAAGGGATTGTAATAGGAGGTGTGAAAAGGAGGAAGCAGAAAATGGCAAATTACATCACAAGAAGAAGTACAAAATTACAGTAGAGGGAAGGAGGGGAGGGAGATTAGCATTGTTTGAGAGGTACTCTCATCTGATTTGTTTAAAGGAGGGAACAATAATCTTAAGAAGATAATCCTAACTAGCTCTATAGGTAGTAGGAGGGGAAAGGGGAAGAAAGGGAAGGGTGGCTAAAAGGGAGGGAAAAAGCAATAAGAGTAAAGGGAAGTAAAAGGGAGGGGGGCTAAAAGAAGGAGGGGAACGCTGCAGGAGGAGGGGGAGAAAAGTGAATACTATTGAGGAGGGGAAGGGAGAAGAGAGAGCTAAAAGCACAAATGGTGGGAAAGAGGATGGAGGGCAATACACAGATTGTAATCATAACTGTGAATGTGAATGGAATGAATTCTCCCATAAAACGGAGACAGATAGCAGAATGGATTAAAAGCCATAATCCAACAATATGCTGCTTACAAGAAACACATTTGAAACGGGGGGATACACATAGGATAAAGGTCAAAGGATGGAGCAGAATATATTGTGCTTCAGCTCATGTAAGAAAGGCAGGAGTAGCAATCCTAATATCAGACAAAGCAAAAGCAGAAATAGATTTAATCAAAAGGGATAAGGATGGAAACTATATCCTGCTAAAAGGCACCATGGACAATGAAGCAATATCATTACTAAACATGTATGCTCCAAGTGGTATAGCATCCAAATTCTTAGAGGAGAGGTTGGGGAAGCTGAAGGAAGAAATTAATAGCAAAACTATACTAGTGGGGGGACCTCAACCTCCCCCGCTCTGAACTCGATAAATCTAACCTCAAAATAAACAAGAAAGAGGTTAAGGAGGTAAATAAAACTCTGGATAAGGTAGATATGATAGATCTTTGGAGAAAATGAAATGGGAATAGAAAGGAATATACCTTTTTCTCAGCAGTACATGGAACATTTACAAAAATTGACCATGTACTAGGACATAAAAATCTCACAATCCAGTGCAGAAAGGTAGAGATAATCAATGCATCCTTTTCAGATCATAATGCGTTAAAAATTACATGTAATAAAAGGCCATGGAAAGAGAAACCAAAAATCAATTGGAACTAAATAATCTAATTCTAAAGAAGGGTTGGGTTAAAGAAGAAATCATACAAACAATCAACAATTTCATTCAAGGGAATGACAATAGTGAGACAACATACCAAATCTTATTGGATACTGCAAAAGCAGTTATTAGGGGAAGTTTTATATCTTTGAATGCTTACATAAATAAAATAGAGAAAGAGGAGATCAATGACTTAGGCTTGCAGTTGAAAAAGCTAGAAAAAGAACAAATTGAAAATCCTCAAGTAAATACCAAATTAGAAATATTGAAAACCAAAGAGAGATTAATAAAATTGAAATTAAGTAAACTATTGAATTAGTAAATAAAACCAATAGTTGGTTTTATGAAAAAACTAGTAAAATTGATAAACTTTTGGTCAATCTGATTAAAAAAAGAAAGAAGAAAATGAAATTACTAATATTAAAAATGAAAGGGGTGAACTCACTTCCAATGAGGAGGAAATTAAAACAATAATTAGAAACTACTTTGCCCAACTTTATGCCCACAAATTCGATAATCTAAACGAGATGGATGAATATTTTAAAAAATACAAATTGCCCAGATTAACAGAAGAGGAAGTTGAATAGTTAAACAACCCCATCTCAGAAAAAGAAATTGAACAAGCCATCAATGAACTCCCTAGGAAAAAATCTCCAGGGCCAGATGGATTCACAAGTGAATTCTATCAAACATTTAAAGAACAGTTAATTCCAATACTATAGGGACTATATTTGAAAATTGGGGAAGAAGGAGTCCTCCCAAATTCTTTCTATGGTACAAATATGTTTTTGATACCCAAACCAGGAAGAGAAAAAACAGAGAACGAAAATTATAGACCAATTTCCCTACTGAATATAGATGCAAAAATTTTAAATAAGATTTTAGCAAAACGAATACAGTATCTTATCACGAGATTAATACATTATAATCAGGTAGGATTGATACCAGGATTACAGGACTCGTTCAATATTAGGAAAACTATTAGCATTATCGATCACATCAACAACAAAGCTAACAAAAACCACATGATTATCTCAATAGATGCAGAAAAAGCTTTTGACAAAATACAACACCCATTCCTACTAAAAACACTGGAGAACGTAGGAATAAAGGGAACTTTCCATAAAATAATAAGCAGTATCTGTCTAAAACCTTCAGCAAGCATTATATGCAATGGGGATAAGCTAGATGCATTCCCAATAAGATCAGGGGTGAAACATGGATGTCCATTATCACCACTATTATTCAATATGCTACTAGAAATGTTAGCTGTAGCAATTAGACAAGATAAAGATATTGAAGAAATAGGAATAGCCAAAGAAGAAACTAAGTTATCACTCTTTGCAGATGATATGATGATTTACCTAGAGAATCCCAGAGATTCAAGTAAAAATTACTTGAATTAACAAACAACTTTGGCAAAGTTGCAGGTTACAAAATAAACCCACACAAATCTTCTGCGTTCCTATATATTAGCAACAAAGTCCAACAGCAAGAGATAGAAAAAGAAATCCCATTTAAAGCTAGGGTAGATAGTATAAAATACTTAGGAGTCTACCTGCCAAAACAAATCCAGGGATTATATGATCGCAATTACAAGACACTTTTTGCACAAATAAAGCAGATTTAAGTAAGTGGAAAAACATTAGTTGCTCATGGGTAGGCCATGCTAATATAATAAAAATGACAATTCTACCTAAATTAATACACTTATTTAGTGCCATACCAATTATACTATCAGGCAATTATTTTCTAGAGCTGGATAAAACAATATCAAAATTCATTTGGAAAAACAAAAGGTCCAGAATATCAAAGGGACTAATGAAAAGAAATGCTTGGTAAGGTGCCATAGCACTACCAGACCTCAAATTGTACTATAAAGCAGCAATTATCAAAACCACTTGGTATTGCCTACGAAACAGAGAGGTAGACAAGTGGAATAGACTTGGCACTCAAGAGGCAGTAGGCAAGGAATATAGCAATCTTCTGTTTGATAAACCCAAGGACCCCAGCTTCTGGGTTAAGAACTCATGGTTTGACAAAAATTGCTGGGAAAACTGGATAACAGTGTGGCAGAAATTAGGCATAGACCCATACCTGACACCGTACACAAGAATAAAGTCCACATGGGTACATGATTTAGGTATAAAGATTGATACCATGAATAAACTGGAGAAGCAAGGAACCGTGTATTTATCAGATCTATGGAGAAGGGAAGAATTCTTAATAAACGAGAGATAGAAAGCATTATGAAATGCAAAATGGATAACTTTGATTACATTAAACTGAGAAGTTTTTGCACAACCAACCCAATGCAACCAAAATCCGGAGGGATGTACTAAATTGGGAAAGAATTTTTACAGCTAAGCTCAGGGATAAAGGCCTCATTTCTAGAATATATAGAGAACTGACTCAAATGTATAATCACACAAGTCATTCCCCAACTGATAAATGGTCAAAGGATATAAACAGGCAATTTTCAGAGGAAGAAATTAAAGATATCTATAATCATATGAAAAAATGCTCTAAATCACTATTGATAAGAGAGATTCAAATCAAAACAACTCTGAGGTACCACATCACACCTATTAGATTGGCAAACATGACAGAACAAGAAAATGATAAATGCTGGAGAGGATGTGGGAGAGTTGGAACACTAATTCATTGTTGGTGGAGCTGCGAGCGCATCCAACCATTCTGGAGAGCAATTTGGAACTATGCCCAAAGGGCTACAAAAATGTGCATACCCTTTGACCCAGCAATATCGCCACTAGGACTGTATCCCCAAGAGATCATAAAAATGGGAAAGGGTCCCACATGTACAAAAATATTTATAGCAGCACTCTATGTAGTTGCCAAAAACTGGAAGTGAAGTGGATGTCCATCAATTGGGGAATGGCTGAATAAATTATGGTATATGAACGTAATGGAGTACTGTTGTGCCATAAGAAATGATGAACAAGAAGACTTCAGAGAGGCCTGGAAGGACTTATATGACCTGATGCTGAGCGAAAGGAGCAGAACCAGGAGAACTTTGTGCACAGCAACGACCACAGTGTGCGAGAGTTTTTTCTGGTAGACTTAGAATTTCGTAATAACGCAAGAACTTCTTATTAAAAAAAAAATCCCAATGGTGGTTCTCAAGGCAAAATGCCTTCCACACTCAGAGAAATAAATATGGAAGTCACTCACAAAATGTAGCAGATCATGTTTGTGTATGTGTATGTGTTTGTGTATCATGTTTTGATTTGTTATATGATTTCTTTCATTTATTTATTTTAGTCTGACTACATAGCATGACTACAGTGAAAATATACTCTATAGGAAAGTATATGTAGAATCTATACAGAATTGTATGCAGTCGTGGGGAGGGAGGGGGTTAGTGGCGGGTAGGTGTGGGGGGGATAAAATCTCAATTGTATGGTAGTGATTGTTAAACATTAAAAAATAATAAAAAATAAAATAAAAAAATTTAAAAAAAGCAGAATTGGTCAAATGGATAAGGAGCTTTTAAAGTTCACTGAAGAAAATAGCTCTTTAAAAGTTAGAAAGGAGCCGGTGGAAGCTAATGAATTTATGAGAAACCAAGGAATTAAAAACAAAATCAAAAGAAGGAAAATATAGAAGACTATGTGAAATATCTAATTGGAAAACAATTGACCTGTGAAATACATCCAGGAGAGATAATTTTAAAATAATTGGTTTACCTGAAAACAGTGATACTAAAAAAGACACTAGACATCATCTTCCAAGAATAGAATACAAAATTTGCCTTTCAAATAAAAAATCAAGAGAAACATGAAAAGGATGAAAATCTCTGGTTTTCAAAGGACAGGAAGGAATGACTCATAGATAAATGGTATTACAAATAACTAATAGGTAGACATGAAGTCACCAGGTTCAAGATCACCAGGTCCAGATGAACTGGAGGGAATTGGCAGATGTGATTGTTAAGTCCTGGTTGGTGGGAGAGCAGGAGGAGAGAGGCAGAACTGGAGAAAATCAAGTGGTGAAAAAATGGAAACAAATCAGAGTTGTACAGATTTTGAACCTGTCCTTGATTTAGTAGCAATAGCAACTGAAGAGCAAGAAAAGGAAATTCTTGCCACCAAAGTTCTTGGGACTGTCTAATGATTCAACATAAGAAACCTATGGTCTTATTGATGGAAGAGACAGTTAAGAAAGATGTATTACATTATGCTTTACCAGTAGATCATTCTATTTCACTTGTAATTAAAATCTCATACAGGTACTGTCTTCCCTTATTCCAATGATAGCTTCTTGAGAGCATCTTGCTATTTCTTTTGGCAATTTTAGCATTTAGCATAGTGCTTTAGATGAAATGCTTAATATAAGCCATCCCCCTGTCCCAAAGACTGGAACTCCTCATCTTGCCTAGGAGGGAACACAGAGGCTACAAAGATCTCAGTCCAACCACTGATCAGCCTAGGACTTTTGACCTACTTCCAACTTGGACTGTTTGACCTATTAATTTTGCCTTCCAAAATTTTTCCTTCCTAGTATGTGGGATTACAGATATAAGACATTTCCCAGCAATAAATGATTTTCCATTCATTCAAAAAAAAATAAGTAGCAAAGGAATGTTGTATGTGTCAGTTGAAAAAGAATAGAACTGTTCTTAAGGCATTAACTGAAAAGATAAAAAGGACAAAAGTACCAACCCAAATTTGGCAAATAGAATAAATTGGAAACCTACCCCAAGATAAAGAATGCAAATT
This sequence comes from Notamacropus eugenii, assembly GCF_028372415.1. NCBI lineage: Eukaryota > Metazoa > Chordata > Mammalia > Diprotodontia > Macropodidae > Notamacropus > Notamacropus eugenii. The sequence continues at coordinate 73,551,134 of NC_092878.1, read as the reverse complement.
TGTATGTTTACATCTATTCAGGTGTACTGATATCCTATTCCTATAAGAATGTGACCCAGATAATCACCAGTAACAACTCTAGATATCATAAATCTATATTATGGAACCCCAAAGCAAATTCGAAATGTCAATAGGTCACATTTTAAAGGTAATGAAATGAAGAGATACTGTGTATTAAACAAAATAGAATGGATATATCATATCCCATATTATTCATAAGCATTTGGGTTAATCGAAAGAATAAATGAATATTGAAAGAACAATTAAGGAAGTTCAGTTCTAATAATTCTTGTCAACATGGGAAAGATAATTTACTCACTGCTTTACATGATTTGAATAACAGCACATTGGGGTGAATGAGCCCAAATCTGCAAATTGGAAAGCAATAAACACAAAATATCCACAATATTGTGTATTGTACTGTGAGATCAAATGTACCAGCATAGTTTCCAGGTACTCCTAGTTCAGCAGTATATGGTTCACATTGTTTAGAGGAGTTTTGGTTGAATAGAAAAGAAATAAGAACAATCTCTACTGGAATATGTATGAAAATCCCTATATATCATGTTGGATGGATATTACCTAAATCTGGATTACTAGCTTGAGGAACACATGTATTGCCTGGAGTGACAAATTCTAATTAACAAGGCGAAAATATTGTGGTATCCAAAATTTAGGTGAAGAATCTATACAGTTTTGTAAAAATAATAGAATAGGTCAAATGACTATTATGACTCGTGAAACAATACCCCTTGTGAAAATTGACCCTCCTCAAATCGCTAGAAGAGGAACTGAAGGATGGGGTTCTACTAATAGAACACAATTGGGAGCTAAAGTATGGATAAAACGGAAGCCAGATGATCTTCCAAAGGCTGTGGAAATCATAGCACGTCGGAAAGACAATAACATAACTTGTTTTTCAGGAGCAGATAATGTAACAGCAAGCAGCAAAGTAAGATATTTTGCTGTTTTTTAGGACTGAGTTTCAGCCAATCAGACATGTAAGTGGGCTCTAATCAGATACATGCATGTGGCTCCAGCCAATCCGATGCCCCAGTAGAACTGTATATAAAGAGAACTGCTGCTGAGAAAGCAGACATTGAAGAGAGCCGGCATTGAAGGGGTGTGCCAGCACTGAGAAGAGAAAAGCTGAGTGGAGATCTCTGAGAACTGGGAGGTGACCTCTGAGAGTAGAGAGGAGACCTCAGATGTCAGAGACTTGCTGAAAGAGCCTCCAAACTTTGAATGCTAATAGAGTTGTAGGGCACAAACCTGCCCTTGGGAAGGAGGCTTAGGTTAAGTCCCTTTTGAGAGCTGTGAACATGAACTGAGCTGTTATCACAGACACTCTGGATTTTTGGAATGAATTGAGATGCCAGTACTGGTGGAATTTGTTGCCCTGTTTAGCTTTATTTTCCCAGAGTCAGAACTTTCTGGCAGGAACTTGGAGAGCTTGGATTGGAGTCATCCCTGTGAGCTAAGACATGGAGCAGTGGAGACCTGCCTACATGCAAATTCAGGTGAGAGTTGGCAGGAGTTAGCCCAGAGAAGAAAAGCCATGACAATTGAAAGTCAACCTCGAGTTAAAATGAAAGAGAACTTTGCTTGGACACTTAGTATTCACTAGGGAGATTGTTCTTACTGTTTTCTGAAGATGGATGATGTGATATTTTCTGCTACTCCTTAAGAATGTGTTGATTGAGTATTATGTTATAGATAGATAAATGGTAGATTAGAGAGATAGACAGATAGACAGAGATATATTTAGCTATATAGATTTGTTTTGCTTAAGGATGTTGCTGTGAATGTTATGCTTTACTTTATTGAACTGTTATGTGTAGTATATTGTTGAATAAATAGAGAGTTCATTAAACCCTTGAAATCATTCACAGCAGCTGTCCTCACATAATTGGTGATATAGATGATTCCCAAATTGTACCCCTAACTCATATATTCTACTGTGAATGAAGCTATAGTGAGTTCATGAACTCCATAAACATTATTGAACCTATGTCTACCCTGCTTCTGATTATTGTCTCCTTGTTTCTTTTTGACTTTTTTTTCTGTTAAATTTGTTTGTTAGATTTTTTTCCTGTAGGCTTAGTATCTTCCACTTGCAGATGACTCATCACTTAAGCCCGATGTCACCCCCTATCCACGACTGTAATTTTTCACCACTGGACCTGGCATTGACCAAGCTCTGGATGCCAGCTAAAGAACTGACCTCTTGAATATGTGTCCAATTTCAGCAGGAAACAGGTATAGAAGAAGAGACCTTGATTTCTTACCCCAAGATTTTAGGCCCCATTCATTCGAAGGGAAAATGATGAGGCACTTGTGCTCAAACACCATCAAAAGACGACATTTTGTGTGCTTAGTTTGTGATCCCTTTTATATTGTTGAAAAGTTCTGCTGAAACCAGTTGCCCCATCTATCTGTTTAATAGATAAAAAAAGATCCTGGGGTCAAATGTATTGTTAATGTACTTTTGCTTAATTTGAAGATCTTTCCCTCTCATTAATAGACTCATATGACTTGCTTAAATCACATGGAAATCTAAGTCACATGTGGTGGCAGAGGTCTGCTGAACAGGTGGAGGTGGAACAGGAAGGGTGGAGCAGAGCTGGGAGAAAGTTGGTGAGAACATTTTGGGTGGAGGAGAGAGAGGACACAGGCAGGCAGAGTTAGTTTTTTGAGTATTTGCTTGTGAGAAGGCCCTGGTAGGTACAAGGAAGGCCTGGGAATAGTGTTATCCTCTTCAGTCCTGATGTGTATTGATTTCTTGGTTACTACGATAGATTTGGCTTTCTGGAGTCTGAATTAATGCTTTTCTTCTTCCTTCTATAAGGAGAGTCTGTAATATTTTGTGATTCAGAACTAAGCCAGCATATTCATAACACAGATTCTATATCTCAAATACCCATCATAACTGGATTAATAGCAATATAACTAAATCTCCCTATGACAATTTTCATGATCCAGTTATTTCCACATATGTGCATTGCATTTATTCAATCTTCTACTTCAGTTTCTAATACCTAATTGCCTAAAGTCACCTGCCAATTTGATTCTTTCAAAGTACAGTTTTCATTCCCTGTCCTTTCTTCTGCATGAAAAACTATAGAAGGGGAGGAGCCAAGATGGTGGAGTAGAAAGACACACATACGCTAGCTCCGAATCCATAGCCCACAGAATATCTGTAAAAAAGAACTCCTAACAAATTCTGGAGCAGCAGAAGCCACAGAACAACAGAGGAGACAAGATTTCTGTTCCACAGAGCCCTGAAAACCTCTCACAAAAGGTCCGTCGCACCCCAAAACCAGAGCCGAGCCCAGCCCTGCCTTGGCTGCATGGCACCAAGAGGAGCAGATCCGAGCAGGCTGCAGGGACAGAATCTCCAGCGGCCACACGGGTCCCTCCACCCATGGGCCCCAAAGGTTGGAGGGTCTTCTCGGCTTGCCGAGAGGGGAGTGGAGTGCCGCCATAACTCAGGGCCCCTCGGGAGGCAGCAGGGGAGGCAGCAGTGGACAGGGTCTCCTAAAGCAAGCAGGAGCTCGGATCCATTGTTGAAGATCTCTGATTAAACCTCCTGAGGGAACTGAGCCCGCGAGGTGGCCCTGCCCCCAACTGAGCACCTAAACTTAATCTCACACTTAATCTCTGCTCCCGCCCAAAGCCCTGAGGCTGGGAAGCAGCATTTGAATCGCAGACCCTAAGGCCTGGCTGGGAGAAGTGGGTGTGAAGAGAATATTCAGAAGTCAAGTCACTGGCTGGGAAAATGCCTAGAAAAGGGGAAAATATAAGACTATAGAAGGTTACTTTTTTGGTGAACAGGCATTTCCTCCCTTCCTTTCTGATGAGGAAGAACAATGCTTACCATCAGACAAAGACACAGAAGTCAAGGCTTCTGTATCCCAGCCCACCCAATGGGCTCAGGCCATGGAAGAGCTCAAAAAGGATTTTGAAAATCAAGTTAGAGAGGTGGAGGTAAAACTAGGAAGAGAAATGAGAGACATGCAAGTAAAGCATGAAAAGCAGGTCAACACCCTGCTAAAGGAGACCCAAAAAAATGCTGAAGAAAATAACACCTTGAAAAATAGGCTAACTCAACTGGCAAAAGAGGTTCAAAAAGCCAGTGAGGAGAAGAATGCTTTCAAAAGCAGAATTAGCCAAATGGAAAAGGAGGTTCAAAAGCTCACTGAAGAAAATAGTTCTTTCAAAATTAGAATGGAAGAGATGGAGGCTAATGACTTTATGAGAAACCAAGAAATTACAAAACAAAAGCAAAAGAATGAAAAAATGGAAGATAATGTGAAATATCTCATTGGAAAAACAACTGACCTGGAAAATAGATCCAGGAGAGACAATTTAAAAATTGTGGGCCTACCTGAAAGCCATGATCAAAAATAGACATTATCTTTCATGTTATCAAGGAAAACTGCCCTGAGATTCCAGAACCAGAGGGCAAAATAAGTAGTCAAGGAATCCACAGATCACCGCCTGAAAGAGATCCAAAAAGAGAAACTCCCAGGAACATTGTGGCCAAATTCCAGAGTTCCCAGGTCAAGGAGAAAATATTGCAAGCAGCTAGAAAGAAACACTTCAAGTACTGTGGAAATACAATCAGGATAACACAAGATCTAGCAGCTTCTACATTAAGGGATCAAAGGGCGTGGAATAGAATATTCCTGAAGTCAAAGGAACTAGGACTAAAACCAACAATCACCTACCCAGCAAAACTGAGTATAATACTTCAGGGGAAAAATTGGTCTTTCAGTGAAATAGAGGACTTTCAAGCATTCTTGATGAAAAGACCAGAGCTGAAAACAAAATTTGACTTTCAAACACAAGAATGAAGAGAAGCATGAAAAGGTAAAGAGCAAAGAGAAGTCATAAGGGACTTACTAAAGCTGAACTGTTTACATTCCTACATGGAAAGACAATATTTATAACTTTTGAAACTATTCAGCATCTGGGTACTGGGTGGTATTACACACACACACACATGCACATGCACACGCACACACACACATAGAGACAGAGTGCACAGAGTGAATTGAAGAGGATGGGATCATATCTTAAAAAAATGAAATCAAGCAGTGAGAGAGAAATATACTGGGAGGAGAAAGGGAGAAATGGAATGGGGCAAATTATCTCTCAGAAAAGAGACAAGCAAAAGACTTTTTAGTGTAAAAAGAAGGGAGGTGAGAGAAAAACATGAAGTTTACTCTCATCACATTCCAGTAAAGGAAGGAATAAAATGCACACTCATTTCGGTATGAAAACCCATCTTACCATACAGGAAAGTTGGGGATAAGGGGATAAGCAGGGTGGGGGGGGATGATGGAAGGGAGGGCATGGGGAGGAGGGAACAATTTGAGGTCAACACTCATGGGGAGGGACAGTATCAACAGAGAGAATAGAAGCAGTGGGGGGCAGGATAGGATGGAGGGAAATATAGTTAGTCTTATACAACACGACTATTATGGAAGTCATTTGCAAAACTACACAGATTTGGCCTATATTGAATTGCTTGCCTTCCAAAGGGAAGGGGTGGGGAGGGAGGGAGGTAAAGAAGTTGGAACTCAAAGTGTTAGGAACAACTGTCGAGTAATGTTCTTGCCACTAGGAAATAAGAAATACAGGTAAAGGGGTACAGAAAGTTATCTGTCCCTACAGGGCAAAAGAGAAGATGGAGACAAGAGCAGAGAGGGATGATAGAAGAGAGGGCAGATTGGTGATAGGGGCAATTAGAATGCTTGTTGTTTTTTTGGGGGGAGGGGACAAAAGGGGAGAAAATTTGGAACCCAAAGTTTTGTGAAAATGAATGTTAAAAGTCAAATAAATAAATTTTAAAAAGAGTAAAAAAAACTGTAGAAATATTAAGAATAAAAGAATCATGGTGAGATGGAAAAAAAAGAACTGAGGTCAATTTAAAAATATTAGTCAGTATTCACACTGAACATGTCTCTTCTCTTCCTTGGATTTATCCTTGATAATTTCAGGTTCTAATTCCACTTCTAAAAAGTTCCACAAGTAATTCTGAAAACTTATATTGCATGATTATATTGTATGTCCCCTGTATGTCATGGAATATTATGACATTCAAATTAAAAATGGTGAAAATGCCAACATTTTTGCAAAATGATTGGAACTGAGTTCAGTTGAGTTTCCAATGGAAAAAAATATAATAATCAAATGCAAATGATCAAGCTAGTAATTAAAAATCCAATTTTTAACACCTGACAGCAAATCATTTTGTAATTTAACATTAATGTTGATGAGATATGGCATAAAATTGTTAACATTAGATAAGCTTGCCTGAAATAATAAATGCTTAGAGTTTTTTTTTCTCCCAGAATTACTAGATAGAACTTATTGGTTCACCTAAAAATAATCAACCATGATTCTTTCCTAGCTTTAAGCTGGATGAAAAGACACCTTTATATTCATTTTAAAAATTCATGATGACCTATATTTACAAAGTTATTGCAACACAAAATCAAATGTAATTTAATATTAGGGCATCAGATTAGACACTGTGTTGCTGCTATGAGTTATGTGGCCAGAATGAACCAAATTGAGTACCTGAAATTTAGAGCAACTTATACCCTGAATGTACACCACCAAGGGAGGGAAAGATGCTCAGGAAGTCTTCTCTTTCCATGCTGACTGGCCTGCCTTGAAAATATGAGTATATACACGAACCTAAGACCTCTTCGTCAGGTACCTGCCTCTCCTTTTTACCAATAGCATATACTTACAAGAGAAGTATTTAGAAATATAATCACAGAATTTAAAGTGTGGAATGGCTTTTAGAGGTTATGTAGTCCAACCTCTTTATTTTAAATATTAGGAAAATTGGCTGCAAAAGTATTAAGTAACTCAATCAAGTTCACTCAATACTATGTATGAGAGTTAGAATTTGAAACTAAGCACTGGTAACCCAAGTGACTTATACCTAGTGTTGATGACAGTGGTCAAAAGTAGAGAAAAAATGGTGTATGAATAAATAAGACCTGAAAGTGTAACATGGACTTGGATAATAATAGATTACAGATGTATGTCATTTGAAGGTTAACAAAGTGAGTAACATATGATGTCTCATTTTTCACACAATATAGGAATGAGAAAGGAATAAGTATTTATATAGTGCCTACTGCATGCTAGACAATGCTTTTGTTGTGTATTCATCCTTTATTGCCGAAGAAGACCATGCGATCAGAGAAATGATGACATGACTTGCCTTGACTTTGTTTTGAGTGAGAGAGGGCTGTGCAAGGTCACCAGCCTCACTTCTCCTCCAGAGTCATTTGAATTCAGTGACCAGATATTCATCAGGATGACTGGAGATGGCCCAGGATGCAATGGGAGACCTTGGCCCCTTTAGGCCAAGGCCTATTCAAGCACTCACTTAGGGTGAGGTAACACTCGTTCTGTGAGTAGGCCTGTTTAAGAAGTAGTCAGGGGATGGCCCCTTGAATGAAGCAAAGAAAAATAACTAACATTAAGCTGGGAGGAAAGTAGCAACAGTTACTATTGATAATCACTCTTAAGCCAGGAGGGTCCACAAAACAGTCCTTAAGCGGAGCTTGGGTAGGGGTATAGTGTTGTCCAGTATGGGCTTCAGAGTTCAGTAGTTTTAAGTTTTACCAAAGGGGAAGATAGGAGAAGAGAGGAGAGGAGAGGAGAGCAGAGGAGAATAGAGGAGAGAAAGAAATCTAGCCAATAAACCTCAAGTTACCTGGGAATCCAAAGGAAAGGAAAGGAAAGGAAAAGAAAAGAAAATATCTAGCCAACAAACCCCGAGTTAACTGGGCATCCTCTAGCCATTACAATTTACCTTCCTTTGGAGAGGAGAAGGAAGAGGAGGGGGAGACAAACAGGAAAGGAGGAGCTGAGTTATCTAGTTAGCTGGGTCCCCGTTCAGGCAACTATATCTACTCACAGATTACAGTGTTCATCCTTTGTTGCCGAGAGAAAACTACGTCATCAGAAAAATTATGACATGACTTGCACTTGACTTGACTAAGTAGTTTTTACAAATATGTAAAAAATACTGTAATGTGAAATGAATGTAAAAATGTGTAAAACAATATTGATCTTTACAAAAGAATCTGGGAAGTAGGTGCTATTATTATCTCCAATTTACAGTTGAAGAAACTGGTGTTAGTGAATTGCCCAGAGTCACACAGCTAAGTTTCCAAAGTTAGATTGGAACTCAAGTCTTCCTAGCTCCAGACCCAACACTCTATCCATTGTGCAACCTTTTTGCTTAGAGTTTTATGAAGCAAGAACAGTAGGTAACAGTATATCCATTTTCAAGACTATAATTTGACTGAGTAGTTCAAGGTCACTAAGCAAATTTCAAATCAGGATTTGAGTTCAGTCTCTGTATACTACTCTATATCATTCCAGGCTGCGTCTATCCAATGAGAAAAAAAAAAAAAGGGCTTATCAAATTAGCAATAAATGTGAGGTATCGAAATGACTGCTTTCCCCATCTCTTCTTCTACATTTGTGTAATTATCTTCTTAAAAGAGTTGGGGGAGGATACTAACCTGCAATTATATGCAATATTTGTTCAGTGCTGTCTGTCATCTTACTAAGAGTGGTGGTGGTGAGGAAGATTTGGGAAGGAAGGGAGGGAGAGAGAGACAGAAAGAGAGAGAGACAGAGAGAGAGTCCTTTGAAATATTACAAGGTTTTTTTAACTTTAATATTAAATAATTATTTTCAAAAATATGTAAAGAGATTGAACCTATCAAACTCTATTTTTATAAGATATATATGATACTGATACCTAAACCTGGAAGATTTAAAAAATAAAAGGTAGAACAGCATCACTATAAATTCAAGAAATTAAGTCAAATATTTTCAGAGTCCCTAATATTATATAAAAATGTTGTTGTACCAAAGACCTTTAGCTGAGTCAATATTAAGCAAAATTATGAACATCATAGACTATACAAAGAAGAAAACAATAAAACACATAATTAGATGAATGAACATAAAGAAAATATATGAAAAATGCAATTGGCTGTTATGAAAATACACAAGAAAGCAAAGAAGTAAGTTGAGCATTTTTTAACATGCTAAACAGTATCTATCTAAAACCAGGAGGAAGTATTATTTCTAAGATAATTGCTAGACACTTTTCCAGTGAGATTATGGATAAAGCAAAGATGTTCATTGACATTTCTATTATCTCATATAGTTCTAGAAATGCTAGTTATAGCAACAGCAGAAAAAATGAGGGTACAAGCCTAGGATAAGAGGCAAAAAACTAATTTTATTTTGCAGAAGATGTGATTATTTATTGGTGCAAAAATAGCAGGGAGAAATAATAAACAATTCTGTTCAAAACAACTACAGAATATATAAAATTCTGGGAAAAATTTACTAAGATATATGCTGGAGTTATATTACAACTGTAAAACTGTCCCTGTAGAAATAAAGGAAAAGATAAATAATTGAAGATGTATTTAGTGCTCATGCCATTTGTCAGAAGGTTCAGATCAACATTTTATGCACTATATTGTAATAATCTCAAAATAGATGACTTAGATATAATAGATCAGATCTTAAATAATTATTACAGTGCAGGAGATAACTTGTACATCTAAAAATATAGAAGAATTCTTAACCCAATAAAAGAGAAGAGAGGATCACAGGAGATAAAATCAATAATGATGATTACATAAAATAGTTCACATAAAGAGGTTCAACAAAGAATTAGGGAAAATTGCAGTAAATTTATCTGATAAAGTTCTGATATCCAAGATAAGTAAAGAATTTACATAATATAAAAAAGATCCATTTTCCAATAGAGAAATGGGCAAATTATGTGCACAAGCCGCTCTCAAAGAAAGACAATTTTTAAACAAACATAAAATAATTTGTAAATTGCTAATGAGAGGAATTCAAATTACAAAAATTCTGAAGTTCCTCATAAACATCAGATGAAGATCACCATGAGGACCAAGATGGTAAAAAGGAAGATTATAATTGTTAGAAGGATTATGGGGGAAAAAATACAAAGCCAGTGCAGTGCTGTATTTGATATTTCTTTCAGTGAATTGTTTTCAAAATTCTGTGCTTCCACATAAATCATCTCTGTTTATTCTGGATCTGTTTGTTTACTGCTATTTCTATTTTTCATGTAAACATACAAATGATTTGCCAATAAGATTTATATGCAGGGTAGCTATGTGGGACAGCATAGAACTGGAGTTCGGGAGACCTGAGTACAAATTTGCCCTTAGATACTTGACACTAGCTATGTGACCTTATGCAAGTCACTTAACCCTGATTGCCCTCCAAAAAACAGAACGGGAAAAAAAAAAAGATCCATGTGAACTAATTTCAATGACAGTTATGGAGAACAAGATTGGGAAAGAAATTTTACAGAGCTTTTCAGTTTTATCTTTTTAAACCAGTACTTCCTTTTAGTTCGATCTTTAAATGTTTATAGATGATTTGGTTTTGTTTTTTCTCTAACTAAATATTCAATAAACTTGTTTTTCACTCTCCTTTACTTCGTTCTTTCTTTGGAAGCTATGCATATCCTTAGTAATCATTGAGAAAGGTAGAAGTATACTCACATTCTCTAAGCTACTGTGGCTGGGGCTAGACTTAAATCTTTTAATCTACTCCACCCATTTGCTCACTATTCTTGTAGCAGGTTTAGCCTAGAAGGCTTGTTGTAGACATTTTGTTTGTCCTTAATTCTCTAAGAGGACCTTGACTTTAGGGAGATGATGATGTAACTTGAAGTTGATTTGGATTTGAGGGAGAGAGGACAGTGCAAGGTCACCAACCTTACTTTCTCCTCCAGAGCGATCTGGATCAAGTGACCAGATATTCATGAGGATGACTGTAGATGGCCCAGCATGCAATGGGAGACACTAGCCCTTTTAGGCTAAAGCCCATTCAGGTTGTCACTTTGAGGGAAGTAACTCCCATTCAGTGAATAGGTCTCTTTAAGAATTGAGTTAAGGCACAGTAGTAAGAGACTATAGCTTTGTACTGCTTGATAAACTCAGGGACTCCTGATTCTGGGATAAGAACTCACTGTTTGACAGAAATTGCTGGAAAAACTAGAAGAATAATGTGGTAGAAACTGGGCATAGACTAACATCTGGCACCATATACCAAAATAAAGTCCAAATGAACTGAGTCACAAGAGTTTGAGTCACACGGTATCTGTGGTGGTAGAAGTTTGCTGAATGGGTAGAACAGCAAGGGTGGAACAGGAAAAGGCATAGCTAGAGCAAAGTTAAAAGGAAATTGCAGAGAGCAGTCAAGAGTTGAGAAGGATGGAGGCTGCTGGCTAGCATGAGTGAAAGGACTTATTTGTGATTTTGTTTAAGAGAGCCTACTTGTAATTTTTTAAATGGAGCTAGTTTGTGGGAAGCCTAGTAGGGAGAAGGATCGGGACTGGAGTTGTTCTGCTTTGTTGTTGTGTGTAGATTTTTGTTGCTGTATTGGATTTGGCTTTCTGATCTCTGAATAAATATTTTGGTTCTGTTTTCCATGTGGGGAGTCTGCTGTATTGTGTGATTCAAAATTGTGCAGGATATTTATGGCCTCTGTAGGGCCTGTGAATATCACATTGGTGCTACATTTCTCCGGCTCATTTTTACAGACTGATTTAGATTAGTTGATTTACCTTGACTCATTCTGACCAGGTTATTCTTTGACAGGTCACTTCACGTCTCTAGGTTTCACTTTCTGATTTAAAAAGTTGGACTAGATAACTTCTAGAGTACCTTGATTTTTTTTTATAAGTCAAAGAAATATAAAAATTTCTGATACATTATTTATGAAACTTCTTCAAAAATGGAAGTAGTCTAAACTGGCATCTATTCTTTTGCTGATTTCCCATTTTACTCCTGTGGGAATAGCTTGTCTAAACAAGATTTTATTAATAACAACAATATATTTTTTAAAATTTATTTTGATAGGTTTTTAAAGTTACAAAGCATTATATGTGCATTATTATATTTGGTCCTCACATTAACACCATAAATGAGGCTAATCAAATATTAGAATCCCGATTTTACAAATGAGAGAACTGATATTCAGATAATTGTTTAAGTACCCACAGCTGGAGAATAACTGGAGTAGCATTCACACCATGGCATTCTATCCTCCAGTGGTTTTTCAATGTTGGCTTCATAACAGTGATCACTTTAAGAAAGAAGCTATAATAAATAGGAATCACATTCTTAGGGTCAAAAGTTCATATGCCCATGATTTTATTCAATATTTTTTGTGGCATTCTAAATACACATAGAGGAGGCAGTAATAGTGTATATTAATACATGTGTTTGCTGTGTGGTTGCAATGTTTGACTTATAGACCTTGCTTAATTAAAAGAAAAAAAATGACACCCAAAAAACTTCAGTGCTTGAGAACAGTTCAGTAGAGATGGAAATATATCATTTGCTTTCAATTCTTGCATTTAGGCAAAATATATTGTTTTCTTATATACCTGGCCCCATTCTCCTGAAAGTTTTTCTGTAGTCCCTAAGATGCACCCGGCTGTAACTTAATGAGCTGAATTGCATTTGCAGTACCATTATAATCAGATATGATCCATTTTCATATGAACAATGCTATAAAATTATATTATACTGCATGCTTTACTAAGCACAATAGCATTTTAAAGCATAAATTCAAAGCATTCCCCATTATGAGTTATTAGACTTTCAACTTTGGCCAGTTCAGAAAAGCTTTCTAAAATGTGTATACTGATTTCCACTTTATCTGAAATATCTAACTCATTTGGATCTGAAAACTTAAGTTGGAAACATCCTGAAAATAACTTCTCTAATGTGATTCCCATTAACATTTGAGTGCTATCTGAATTGAAATGCCACCTGGAACAAACCAGTTTTCCAATGTCTTAACATTTGTCCTTCCTGCCAGAATCAGGAAGTGCTGAAGTTTTGGAAACATTTGGAGTAGCCAAAGGAGAAACTGATTTGGAAACTTCACTTGGAAATGAGTCTGAAATAATTTCTCCCAAAATATGTTTGAGGTTTGAAGCAAGCATGGAAAGGGATTTGATTTGTATGATTCATTCATTTTGCTTGGTGGGATGGTTACAGCTAAAGGGTTAACATTTCAAAGTTCAAAACAGCGTTGAGGTGAATGAGACTAATTCCTACCAAGAGATATGAAACCATAAAAGTAACTAGAGTAGGAGCCTCTAAAATTTAGTCAGGATCAACTCTAAAAGGTCTTAGGTAATTTTTTCTGGATTTATGAATAATTCTTAGGGTTTACTCCCTAAGACCTGGAGCAGGAATTGAAATTGGATCACTTTGGGGTAATAGTTTACATTTACTCTCTTCTAAATCTGTTGCCAAAGCCTTGTGGATTTTGTCTTCATAACATCTTATGTATATGCTTCCTCTCCGAAGTCACTGACATAGTCACTACCTCATTACTGAACCACTGCAGTAGTCTATTTGCTAGTCTTTGTGTACTCCAATCTATCATCCACTCATCTGTCAAATTAATCTTTCTAAACTCATCACACACACGCACACACACACACATACACTCTTTCAAGAATCAATGAATCAATCAATGAACATTTAATATTAAACTCCTACTAGGGACCAAATAGTCAGGAAGGTGATACAACAGATAGAGCACAGGCCCCAGAATCAGGGAAACTTAAGTTCAAATCCACCCTCAAACACTTACTTACTAGCTGTGTAAACACGGGCAAATCACTAAACCCTGCTTGCCTCAGCTTATTCATCTGTGTAATAAGCTAGAGAAAGAAACAGCAAAACTCTCCATTATCTTTGCCAAGAAACCCCAAATGGTGCCATGGAGAATCAGACATCACTAGAATGACTGAACAATAACACCAACATGGGCCAAATATTGTGTTATGCACTGGGAATACAAAGAACATAAAAGATAGTCTCAGAGCTAAAGGAGCTCACAGTCAAATGGGGGAAATAACATACAACTAACTACATGCCATATGGAAAGCCACATAGAAGATCAATTCAAAATAATCAAATGAAGGAAGGGACTAGGAATAAAAGGGATTGAGAAAGGTTTCTAGTAGAAAGTGTGATCTTAATTGGGAATTGAAGAAATCCAAATAAACCAGAAGGGAGAGATGAGGAGGGAGTACATTCCATGAATGGTGGACATACAGTTAAAATGACTGCAACTGAGAGACAGAGAATCTTGTTCAAGGAAGCAAGAAAAGCAGTATCACTGAATGTAAGAGTATGTTATAGAGGACACAGGTATCAGATGATTACAAAGACTGGGAAAGCATGTTATGAAGGATTTTGAATGCCAAACAGAAGATTTTACGGGGGTGATATGGAACTACATGGTCAATTTATGTTTTACAAAGATCATTTAGACAACAGACTGGAGAATTGACTGGAAGATTTAGAGACTTGTGGAAGTCTAAACAAACAGTAGGCTATTGCAAATAAAATACTGTAAGATAATATGGTATTACACTAGAAAAATTGCAATGTCAGAAGAGAGGTGGGAATAGGTGAAGAAAATGTGAAGGCAAAGTCTTCATGCTGTGAAAGGGAACATATTGGATATTATGTGAGAAATGAAAGTAAAGAATTGGGTATGACATATAGGTAGTGACCCTAGGTAACTGGGGAGATTGTAATTTCCTGGATAGTAAATAGGGAAGTTTGGAAGTAGAAGGAGGATTTGGGGGATGGGAATTTACTGAGTTCAGTTTTGGAAAAATGAGTTTAAGAGATCTACAGGATATCTCATTTCAAGATGTCTAATAGTCAGTTAGAGATGCAGAACTGGAGACCAGGAGATATTTTAGGGCTGAATTACTTCACTGGGGAATCAGCATGGAGATGAAAATTGAACCCAGAGAAGCCAATGAGAGTAATAAATAAAATAATGTAGAAGGAGAAGAAAAGATGACCCAGGGCATAGCCTTGGTTAGAGGACATATCATGGATATCCAGAAAAGGAGACTGAGAAGATAAGACAGGAACCAAAAAGACTGGTATTGCAAAACTTAGAAGTTGATATCAAAGAGAAGGAGGTAATATACAATGTCATAGGGTAGAGAGAGGTAGAGAAGAATGAGAATTCAGAAAAGACCATTAGATTCAACAATCAAGATATCATTATTGACTTAGAAGAAAGCAATTTTGGTTAAATAATGAGGTTAAGGAGTTTAGAAAAGAATGAGGGATAAAGCAAGTTGAGGCAGCTAATATAAAAGGTCTCATAGAGTTTAGCCACACATGCAAGGATAGAATAGTGATAACAGTGAGCAGCAATGGTTGGATCAAGGGAAGGATATTTTGAGAATTGGGGCAGGGGAACATGAGCTAATTTGTATTCAGTAAGGAAGCAGTCATTGATATGGAATAATTGTAGATAAATGTAAGAATGGGGATACTAGGAAGCAATCTTTGGAGAAAACAGCATGGAATAAGATCATTTGTGAATGTAGAAGTGTTAGTTTAGCAAGGAGAAGGATAAACTCTTACTCTGAGACAGGAGTGAAAGAAAGTTAGTGTTAGAAGGATCTAAGTGATGTGAGATGAGGAGCAAGAAAGAAAAGAAACTCTCATCAAATGGTTTCATTTTTTTTCTTTTTTTCCATAAAACATGAGAGGGTTCTCAGCTAAGATGGAGAAGAATGGGCAGCCACAGAAATTTGAAGAGGTATCAATCAGTAGTTTTGAAAGAACTGTTTTGATTAGTGGTATGATGGATCCCTAATCACTTCTATGATAAAATATGAAATCCTCTGTGAGACATTCAAGTCCTTCAGTGAATGCCCCCCTCTTACCTTTCCAGTCTTCTTACATCTTACTTCCCTTTCCGCATAGTCTGTGATCCAGTGACACTGACCTCCTACTGTTTCTTGTACAAACACTATATCTCTAAGGACTTTCACTATCTCCTTTTTATGTAATTCTATGCTTCCTAACTTTCCTAGCTTCCTTCAAACCTCAATTAAAATTCCACATTCTTCAAAAAAGTTTTCACAATCCTCCTTAAGCCTGGTGCCTTCGGTCTCATGATTATCTCCTATTTAACCTGACAAGTCAGTCAGGAAGTGACCACTGGTCGTTTACAGAACTGCTAATTGGGGCACTAGTCATTCTACCTGACTAATGTCCCCTCCAAACTTCCTGTCATGTGACTTGGCCAATCAGACCTCACTGTTCCTGTTTACTTGGCCTTGGGCCTTAAGCTTTATCACTTTCTAAATCTTATTTTTGCCCTTCTTGTACTATCATTAACCCTATTCATTATTCTGAATTTCTTGGTTGCAGTTATGTTCGTGAAAATTCTGTTCTGAGCTACTCATTTTGTTCTTATCATTCAGTCCCTCTCCCACAAGCCTTCTGCTAACTTCAGCCCATTCTACAAACTCACAGCAATTTCTATATGTAGAAGTCATGCTGAAGTCAAAGGTTTGCCTTATTACTAGAGAGCTCTTACTTCTCATGTCTGCTATTTTTTAAGTATCAATAAGACATATCTGAATTCTTTATAAATACCATCAATACACCTTCCCTCCTTACCCTTCTATTTTCATTGATATCATCATCCTCCAAATCACCTGGGTCTCTAAATTCAAATAGTTATTAATTCCTCTTTCTCCATTCAGTCAGATACCAAATTTTATTAGTTTTACCACCCAAACAACCCTTCTGCCTCTTCTTTCTGGTTTAAATATCCTGCTTTGGGTTCATAATACTTTTGTAGCTAGCCTCTTTTAGTTGTCTCCTATATGAAATACTTTCCCCTAACATCTCTTCTTGCCACACCCTTCTTCATACCAGTAACAGATTTTTATGCCCTGTGATTCATATCACTCCTCTTCTCTTCTTCTGCCTAACAACTATTAACTCCATTTCTTGACATTTAAGGCCACATCATCTAATTCCAGTGACAGTCTTCTTCTAATCTTTCCTTTCAGAACTATTGTACTATTCACCTTTATATAGTCTACCTTACAGCCCTAATTTACTGCCTTATCCTATATTCCTTTCGAGAGCTTAGTACAGTGCCTGGCACACAGTAAGCACTTAAATGATCATTTATTAATTGATTGATTCTTGTCTTGCCTTTTACCAACTCCAAAATTTCCTTTACATTATCTTCTAAACCTAAAACAGATGAAACATAACCTCTGAATGTGGAAATCTTTTCTTCAAGGGCCCACTTCACCTACCATGACTACTCCTTACCTCAATGGAATATTTTCTCTCATTTATAAAATTCCTCAGAGAACTCATTTTTGTTACATTTCCTTTGTACTTATTACACTTTGTCTTATATCCCAGTTGTATAGATATCCTTTCTCCAGCAATTAAGTATAACCTCCTTCAGAACAGAGTCTGTCATCTATTTAAAAAAGGCAGTCCTTAATATAGTTTTCAATAGATTTGTTGAATTGAAATGTTTGTTTATGAAACCAAAAGAAAGTGGTCCTTTATGAAACCTGATTCATGTAGTACAATCCTGTAATGCTATTCCTAGTTTCCTACACATACTTGAGCACTTCTTATCGAATTTCTTTGCTGAGAGTTCCTTAGTCTTCCCTGAATATCTACAACAAAGTATTAGAGATAAAAGTAGTTTTAATATTGGCAAGTGGAACAATACAGAGTAATATGAGAAAGAACCATTTGCTGTGGCAAAAATAATGATGTTAGTATTTGAAATGTAGCTATACTACCTGCATAACTCTAAACCAGCTTTTAACCTCCTCTGCTTCTACTTCATTATCTATAAAATCAGAGTGATGGAAAAGGTGATCATGTGCAGAAGTGTGCTGGTAAACAAACCACAACTGGTTATCTGAAAACATACGAATTTTAAAGCTTATTCTGTATTACAAACATTTTCTCCATTAATCTCTTAAATCTACATGATACACACAATAAAACAAGCCATGATTTATAATATTTGCTGATTTCCAAGGTTTATATGCTCACATTGAAAATTTAATGATGAGTTCACTCAAAATGTTTTAGATAGTTTCAATACACTCCTTTCTATAAGATCCCTTCTAGATCACAATCAATAAAAGGAATACGTTATGTGGCCCAAAGGCCATTATATCCACATCTTTAAAATGAGACCATTAGATGAGAAAATCTAACCTCTGTAGTCTTCTCCTTATGTGAAAATTCTATGATATATTGTATATATGAGTGTGAGACTGTTAATTCACCACTGGTAAGTTGTGCTAGTTACTTTTGCAAGTGGCATGGATGAGTTCCGCTGAACGGTCCACATTCTCTCATCTGGTTCTTTTTAAACGATCACCATGTATTTACCAGATGGTTTGCTAGGGATAGAAATTTAGCAGGTGTTTCTGAAACAAAGCATTTTATTTCTTCAAGCTACCTTATCCATACATGGATCAAAGCTGTGACCTTGGCCTCATTAGCACCAATTGAGCTAATCAGCACAGATTGCAGAGGGTAGAAATGTAACACTTTTGCATTTTAATGATACAGATTCATGTTCCACAAGAAAGTACTTGCTGTCCCCCCATTTCTGGGTTCTTAAAAGAAGTACCATTATATGAGCTAATAACTAACATTTATAAAATGCTTTACAGTTAACAAAGCACTTTGCATAAGTTTTCTCTTTTCCTCCTTATTTGATTCTGAACATATTTGCTTTTGTTTTCTGACATAATGAATTTATTCTAAGATTTCCCTTTTCCACTTGTACTGTGCACTGTAGTGGTGACACAGGACATGTAATGTCATGTCATAATAACCAATGCAAAATTTCTCTTTGGTGTAGAGGTAGAATTTTAGAAAGTGTGAGAACCATATCAAATTTAAATCTCTGATAAAAGAACCTAGAAACAATCCAAAGTTTCCAGAGATTGGCAGAAAATCTCACACTTTTTCAGAAAAATGAAATATTAAATGCATGCTTTTTATATTATAATATGATAAAATTATGCTTAGTAAGGAACCCTGGAAGCAGATTAAAAATTTTTGGACTTAAATCTCAAGGAATGAGTGGGTTAAAGAACAGTTTTCAGAAACAATAAATAATTTTATTAAAGAGAATAATAATGAGATGGAATATAAAAACTTGTGGGATAAAGCACAAGCAATAAAAAACGGAAAATTTATATCTCTAAAGTGTACATCAATAAAATAGGGAAAGAGTAGACCAATGAATTGAAAAAGAACAAATTTAAAATCTCCAATTAAACATCAAATTGGGAGTCCTAAAAACTAAAAGTGACATTAATAAAATTGAATATAAGAAAACAATTTATTTAGAAAAAACAACTAAGAACTGGTTTTATGAAAAACAATAAATGGATAAACCATTGGTTAATGTGATTTTAAAAAGAGAGAGAAAACAGTCAAATCACCAGTATCAAAAACAATAAGATTGAATATCCAAGTAATGAAGAAGAAATCAAAGCAATTATTAAGAATTAGTTTTCCCAATTATTTATACCACTAAATTTAACAGTTTAATTGAAATGTAGGAATACTTACAAAAATATGGACTGCACATATTTACAGAAGAGGAAATACAATACCTAACTGCACCTATTTTAGAAAAAAATGTAATTGAAGAGGTCATAAATGAGCTTCTTAAGGAGGGAAAAATATCCGAACCAAATGGATTTACAAGTAAATTCTACCAAACATTTAATGATAATTCCAATATTAAATAAAGTATTTGGAATAATGTACAAAAATGGAATTCCACCAAATTCCTTTTATGAAATAAATATGATACTGAGACCTAAATGAGGAAGAACAGAAAAGAAAATTATAGACCAATTTCAATAATGAATAAGGATACAAAAATCCCAAGTAGAAAACTAGGTAGGAGAGTACAGCAATATATAATAAAGATTATACATTGTGGCCAAGTGGGATTTGTACCAGTAATGCAGAGATGGTTTAAAATGAGGAAAACAGGGAATATAATTGATTACATCAATAAAGTAACAAAAATCATTTGATTATAACAATAAACGTAGAAAAAGTTTCAGACAAAAATAATTGAAAGCATAGCTACAGTCTTTCCCCTTAAAATGATAAGAATCAAATAATATCATCAGCAAGCATTATTTGAAATGAAGATAAACTAGTAGCCTTCCCAATAAGATCAGGAATGAAATAAGAATTCCCATTATCAACAACATTATTTAATATTGTATTAGAAATGATATCAATAACAATAAGAAATTAAAAAGAAATTGAAAGAATCAGAACGAGGAAATAAAACTATGTCTTTTTGCTGACAGTATAATGATATACTTGGAAAATCTTAGAGGTTAACTAAAAAGCTAAAGGAAATAATTAATAATTTTAGCAAAATAGCAAAATATGAAACCATATAAACTATCAGTATTTCTATATATCACCAAAAACACCCTAAAGGAATAAATGGTAAGAGATGATGTTGTTGTTGCTATCAAGTCATTCTCACTCATGTTTGACTCTTTGTGACCCCATTTTCGGGTTTTAGAGCAAATATAAAGGAGTGGTTTGTCATATCCATCTCTAGCTCATTTTATAGATGAGTAAATTGAGGCAAGGAAAATTAAATGACTTGTCCAAGGTCACACAACCAGTAAATGTCTGAGGCTGGATCTGAACTCATGGCTTCCTGACTCTAGCCCTGGTGCCCTATTCACTGTACAATAAGGCTGCCATAATAAGAGATATATCTTTTAAAAATAACTGTAAACAGTGTAAAATGCCTGGGAGTGTACCTGCTAATATAAATCTCAGAACTATGTGAATACAAGTATAAAAATATTATTTGAAGATAAAGTCAAATTCAAATAGTTGGCAAAAATATTAATTGTTTAAGGAAAGTCAGAGGAAATGTAATACAAATGAAAATTCTCCCTAAATTAATCTACTTATTCCCTAGCATGCCAATTAAACCAATAAGAAAAATATTTTCTGAGGTTTGAACAGTTACAAGAAAAATCATTTGGAAGAACAAAATGTCAAGAATATCAAAGAAATTAGTGAAAATAATGTAATGGAAGACAATTTAGGATTACTAGGTATTAAACTGAATTATAAGGCAATAACTATCAAAACTGGTACAAGTTGAGAAACAGAATGATGGATCAGTAGTACTGAGTATTCTTATACAATAGTAAATGATGTACTACTTGGTAAAAAATTCTTGGGAAAATTAGAAAGCAGTTTGGAATTACCGGGTATAGAACAAAACTGTACATGGTATAACAAGGTAAGGGCAAAATAGATACATCATCGAAACATAAAGAGAGACATCATTAAATTAGGAAAACATAAAACATATTACCTACCAGTCTTATGGAAAGGATAATTTACGAATAAATGAAAGAGAACACTGTGAGATATAAAAAGAATAATTTTGATTATATTACATTAAAATATTTTATACAACTGAAATTAATGTAGTCAATATTGGAAGGAAAGAAAAAATTGGGGGAATTTTATAGACAATTTCTCAAATAAAGCTCTCATATCTCAAACATACAGGGAACATCGTCCAATTCATAAGAACATGATTTATTCCCCAGTTGATAAATGGTCAAAGTATATTTTCAGTCAGGTTTTTGATGAAGAAATCAAAGCTACTTGTACTCATATTTTTTATAAAGGTCGGAAGTATAATTTAATAGAGAAATGTGAATTAAAATAACTCTGAGATATCTCATACCTATCAAATTAACTAAAACCATAGAAGAGGAAAATGACAGATAATGGATGGGATATGGAAAAAAAAAACAAAACTGTGACACCGATACACTGTTGGAGGAGCTGTGAACTGATGTAATCATTTTGGAAAGCAATCTAGAATTATGCTCAAAGAATTATAAAACTGTTTATATCCTGTAGTCCGGTAATAAGACTATTAGGTCTGTTTCCCTAGATAATTGGGGAAAAGGAAAAAAATAGATATACATTCTAAAATATTTGTAATAGCGTCCTTTGTGGTGACAGAAAACTGGAAATCAAAAGTGTGTCCATCATTTGGGGAATGGCTAAATCAGTTGTGATATATAATTGTAGCAGAATACTACCGTGCTGCAAGAAGTGATGGACAGGTTAATTTTAGGAAAACGTGGAACGACTTGCATGAAATAATAAATAGTGAAAAGAGCAGAACCAGAAAAACATTGCATACAATAACAACAATATTATTTGAAGAATAACTGTGAATGACTTAATTTTTCTGATTATAAATTCTCAAATCAGCTTCAAAGGACCTGTGAAGGAAGATGCTGTCCACCTCAACAGAAAGAACTAACAGATAGCGGTATGCATAGTGTGTGTGTGTGTGTGTGTGTGTGTGTGTGTGTGTGTGTGTGTGAAATGGTGGTGTTCTTTACGGTGGGGTTTACAGAGAAAGAGGGAGACACTTTGGAACTTAAATGTAATAAAAATTAAAGAAAAAAACACTTGTTTGCATTGAGAGGTGAAGGTGGAAAAATATCCCTCAGCTATGGAACCTTTCATGTGTTTTGAAATTTCTGTGATGTATTTGTTGTGATTTACTGTTTTTTTTTCCATTCTTCCTCCATTTTTTTTCTTTTTAGAAAGTTTATCATAAAAGTGGGCTTTCTGTGAATTTAGGTGATCTAAAAATAAAACTTTCTAAAAAAAGAAAAATGTGATACTTTCCACATTTATGGACCTGTGTGATTATTTATCATAGAATCTTAGCTTTATAAGAGAACTTAGAGGTCATCTTGTCCAACTTACACCTATTCTCACTGATAGGCCATTTATCCTCTGCTTAGAAATTTCTAGTGTTGACGAACTCTTGACCTACCAAGGCAAAGAACAACACTTTGGGACAGACCAAATTGTTTGGTAGTTCTTGTTCATTTTCACCCTAAAATGTTCCTTTATGTAATTTTCTCCTATTTTTCCTACTTCTGCTCTCCATGGCCACTAAAAGAAATAGAATGAATGAATGAATGAATGAATGAATGAATGAATGAATGAATGAATGAATGTATGAATGATTCACTTAAAGGATTACAGACTTAAAATCTTTCCAATTATTTTTGGAGAATGAATGTCACAGAGAAGGGAAAGTTATTGATATCTTCATACAGCTAAATGATGAAACTTCCTTCAGCCATTGAACTCTTACTCTAAGATTTCTTTTTTTTAACTTTTTAAAATTAATGAATTATTTTATTTTCATAACTCACTTCCACTAGATTTTGAGTTCCAGTCTTTTTTCCATATCTCTTCCTTATCCTCACCGCAAAACAGCATGCATTCTGATTACCTCTTCCTCCAATCTGCCCTCCCTTCTATCACATCTCTCCCTTCCTTTTTCCCCATCACCTTTATTTTATTGTAGAGAAAGTTAGATTTCTATACCCTATTGCCTGTGTGTCTTATTTGGCGGTTGAATGTGAAAACAATTTTTAGCATTTCTTTTTAAACTTTGAGTTCCAACTACTCTCCCTTCCCCTCTCCACACCCATCCCCACTGAGAAGGCAAGCAATTTGATGTAGGTGTGTAGTCATGTAAAACACTTCAATGACAGTCATGTTGTGAAAGACTAACTATATTTCCCTCCATCCTATTCTGTCCCCATTTATTCTATTCTTTCTTTTTACCCTGTCCCCCCAGAAAGTTTGACTGCACTGACATTTTTTTAAGTCATTAATTTCAATGTCCTACTCTCCCACAACATTTTAGACATTATTGGAATAATGGCTTGTTTTAGTTTTGTTTTTTGTGTTTTTTTGTTAATATGGAAGGCACCTTAGAGGTCACTTAGTCTTACTCAGTTTATAGATGTTTAAACTGAAGCAAAGAAAAGTTAATTGACCTGTTCATGATTATACACTTAGTTTGTGACATGACCCAGTCTTCTTCATTCCAATCAGGTCTCTTTCCATTAGAACTCAATAATCTTAGCTTTTAGCCAGAGCCATCACAAATTAGGAATAACCCACATTTATGTACCGCTTTACAGTTTACAAAATGTTTCATTTATAACAACCCCACAAAGTTACAGTACTAAATGTGTTATTTTATATTGAATATAAACACACTGATGCTCATGCAATTTCAATGAAATCCCATAATCTAACTTCCCTCATTTTATGGCTGAGGAAAAGAACCAAGAACGGTTAAGTATCTCATGTAAGGTCTTACTTATAAGAGGAAGAGTCAAGATTCAAACCAAAGAACTCCAAGAACTTCCAAACCAGATATTTTGACTATATTGACAAAAGGTCATAAATTAAAGGCTTGTGGTGTAGGAGTAACTTACTTACAGACATTTACTAAGTATATTACTTAACCTCAACTGTAAAATGGGGTACCCTGCAGGGTTGTTGTGAAGATCAAATAAGATAATATTTATATTCTACGGGCACATAGTAGTATCTATATAAATGTTTATCCCCTTCCCTTCCTTTCATCTAGTCCAATCTCTTCATTTTTCAGATCAGAAAAGGGGTAGAGATTCAGAGAGTTGAAATGATTTACTTGCTCAAAGTCATACAGAAAACAAATTTCAGAGTCATCTCCCAAACTCAGATCCTCTGATTCCAAGTGTGGTGTTACTTTCTCTGAGCTATACGAGAACCCTCTTAATCTTGTAGTCATTGCATTCTATCAACCTACAGCTAAATCTTAGGTCAACCTTTTCACACCTTTCTCTCAGTTTATCTTCTGATTCTTTATCAGTAATATCCTTGTTTCCTATTATCTTACATTTTTGTAGATACCAGACCCATGCATCCACTAAAGGAATTTTAAATGGCAATGACTAATTAATGTAACAACAAATAGTACCATTATATATATATATATATATATATATATATATATATATATATATATATATATTTTTTTGCTGTTCTAAACGTGCTATTTATATGCTTTTTACATGCTTTGTGAGTTCGACGGAATTTTAAGTTTGTATTAAAGTGTTCTTGAAGAGAGTTGACAAAGCCCTAAATTGTTTGAATAATCAAGTCTGCATTCAGCATTTGATTACCAAAGACATTATTCAGAAGTTTTCACTTTAGACTGAGCAGAAGAATAATGGATGAATACCGATTATAAACCTCATTTTTCACTTTTCCATATCCTCATTTAATAAATAGTCATGTTAAGCAGTCACAGTTTCATCCCATCTCCAAGCAGCAATGTTTATTAAGTGTCCAGGCTTCATGGTTTCACGCTAGGAAGCTATAATTGATTCTGTTCATGGTACTTCTTGGTCATTCTATTAATCAAAGTTTGGGGACTCTACCAACCTAAAATAATAAAAATGTGAACTATAATTTAAAGTTATTAATTAAATGTTAATAGGTATTTCAAGGTAGCTTTCATTTGTCCTGGGAGTACAGCTTCCCCAACTTCCATGACAAATTTTATTCTCTGATTAAGTAAAGATTTGCTATGTACCTGGCAACTACAAAAAAATGTTTCTTACCATGGAACAGACAGCTAATTTAATCAGTTTATCGGACTATGTAGGTGATGCTACATAGTCTTCTATGGTGGATAGAAAGTATGTCTCAGACTTAGAAAGATTTGAATTCGAGTCCTATCCCTGGGCACCTACTGTGTGTACTTGGGCTAGTCATTTAACCTCTGAATGCTCTGGACAGTTCTATACAACTATATTTTCACAGAAAGTTATCAGTCTGTATTGAAACAGATTCCTCATCTGAAAATTTCCTCTATCAAGGAAATTAATAATTTAGTCCATGTGTGTGTGTGTGTGTGTGTGTGTGTGTAGGGATAAAAAAAAGAGGAGACATTTGAAAATTGGGACTTCCTGACCTTATTTAAATAAATAAGGTTCTTCCAAACTGATGTGGTTCTATAGAGCACACTTTCTTTTCACTGGGTTTTTGCCTTTCCAGCTAGTGGATATGTTTTATAGACATAGACCAAAAACGTCCTTTTCAATCTTGCTAATATAAAGTCAGTCTTTTTTCTATATTTCATGAATCCAAGAAGGAATGTCATCTGTAACTTACATAAAGAGCTATCCTAGATCCTGTAATCATAAATAGTGAGAAAAGAGACTTTAGAGGTTTAGTCCAACCTCTTTGTATAACAGAATGGGAAACTGAGACACAGGGAGAAAATGTAACTTCTCCAGGGTCTCGAGATACTGGAGTCCTCAAGCGCCAGATTCAGTGTCTTTCCACATGTACCAGCTTTGACCTGTGAGCTGCATAATTCAGCTCATCAATTATATTTATACTCTTATTTCTTGATTTGTGCATCTCTCAAGGTATTTAACATCTTCTGTCTCATTTCATCTTCACGATAACCGAGTGGGGAAGTTTTTGCTTATATTTTACAAATAGAAAAATGGAGATATTTCACCATGTTTTCTATGCTTGTCTCAACGTTTGCATTTTCCTCACCATGAAAAATAAATTGGTAGCCTTAAATTGGAATCTGCCATTCCTCACCCAATCGATGTTATTTTCCCATAAGGAGGAGGAAACAAGTTCAGAACTGCAGAGAGAACTCAGTGAATTATGTTTTTAGTCATTACTTTGTTTTCTTAATTATTAGACATCCATTTTTTCTCCCTTCTACTTCTTTTCTTCACTGAAAGATACAAAGAAAAGAAAAGCAACAAAACCTTTGCAACAAATATACATAGCCATGTAAACAAAAGCCCACATTGTATTTCATGTTTATTCCATCAATGTTGTCAACAGATCTGTCCTTAAAATTATGAATTAACGCTCTAGTGATCAGAACTCTTAAGTCTTTCAAGATGGCTTAATTTTTTTTTTGTAATGCTTTTAGTTATAATAAAATTTTTAATATTCTTTCTACTTGCTTTCCTCCACATCCATGCAAATTCATTTCTTTCCAAATCCTGGGTTCAAATCCTACTTCTTATACTTACTAGCTGTGGGACCATTGACATTTTTTATAGAATGATCATATTCCATTATATTCATATACAGTAGTCTGTTGAACTGTTCCCAATTTAGTGAGTGCCTCCTTAAAAATCATTGCTATCTATTACTCAAGAGGTAACAGGAATTTAAAAGAAAGCACCATTTGTAGGATTATATTTTAAAGGAGGATACAAACACTAAGACTTTTTAAAGATGTTTTTGTCATTGTTGTACGACAGTATATTTCATCATCATTTTATGAAATAAAAGAAAAAATGAAATGAAAAGTGAAATTGCTTCTCCTCCAACATCACAATCCCCTACCATTAACCAGGTCCAAGGTCAGTTAAGCTGCTTTCTAGCTCAATATCTAATCAATTTTGATTGCTCCTACTGTGGTTTCCAGGTTCCTGATCAAAAATGAACCCTAGTTTTGTATTGTTTCACACTTGAACCTTGCTCTCCTGATTACTAACTCTAAAACTCTACTAAGCCAGACAATTTGCTTGAATATCAGGAAATGCATTCAATGTTCTATCGTTGTGCCTTTGCTAATTGTCTGTCCTTCACTCTGACTAGTTTGGTGTAATCATTGACTTAATGGATGGAATTCTGGACTTAGGTCTTAGATGAGAATTACAATTCTGACCCCTGCTAGTTATGTGACATTGGGGAAATAATTCCCTTCTTTGAGACTCAATTTCCTTGTGTGAAAAGGATAATAATGCCTTTCTTATCTGTACAGTGAAATTGTTGCCTAGTGAACAGAGAGCTGGACTTTTAATCAATTAGTTCTGTTTCCAAATCCTGCCATTTGCATGCTCTGTGTAACCATGAACTAATTACAAAAGTTCTCTCAGTCCCTGTTAATTCTCTAAGACTTAACCAAAAATCATAGATGAGTTAAATCTGCTTTGGTGCTCCCTGTGGAAATAACTGATCTTTGACCTATTAACCTAATGCAAGGGTTTGTCATGAGGATCAAGTAAGATAATGCAAGGAAAGGGCTTTACAATTTGTAAAGCTCTGCCTAAATGTCAGTTATTATCAATATCACAAGGATCTTGGACTCTGCTTGGACCTTACTTAGCTTACTGTAATAGCTCACATTTATATAAGCACTTAAGATTTGCAAAGCACTTGACTTATGAAACAGCTTAAAGGTTGCCAGAGCTAAAGTTACTTAAAATGTTAAACGGAAAATTATATTCAAAAGCTTGAATTGCACTTGGAAGCATGTTCTGCAATCAAAGCAGATTACGGAGTCAGATATTATTTCTTTAATTTGACCAATACCTGCAGCACTTTTTTCCTGTTTAAGCTTCTATACGGTCTTCCAGGATAGGACAATGAATATACACAATGATTTAGAGTAGTGGTGGCACATTCAAATAAAAACTGGTGTCGCTAAAGCAAAATAAGAATTCATCAGAACCAGATATCGACTTAGAAAAACACACGTTTTTATATTTCTTTTTTATTAATACATTAAGACATTAAAATCAGATAGGAACTTTATTTTACACCTACTTTATGCTATGTACAGTAGTGTTGGGGGGACACATGCAGCCCCATGTGGTTGATATCTGTTACTTAGAAACTGAGCCAGTACTATGGACCCAGAGGGTCCATTGTACTAAAATATAATGTCACTTGTCACCCTGCAATAGATAAACCTAGATAACTCTATTGTTCTAAGCTTCTAGCCATGATAATAAGACTTAAATGTGATTTTTGAAAAGATTATTGTACAAAAGATGATGTTAATGTAGCTACATAGATCAGCCATTGCAGGTTCTTTTGGAATATAATCTGGAATGCAATGTTTGAAAGGATAAGTGTAACGTTTTTTTTCCACTTCATTGCCTGTCATTCAACTCTATTGTTTTATTTTGTTTTTCCTTTAGGCCTGTAAGTTAATATACCAGTAGGAAAATATGATTTCTCCCATTCATTTTAATTATTCTACACAGCATGACTATAGTGAAAATGTATTTAATAGGAATATATATGTAGACCTTATATAAAAATGTATGCCATTTCAGGGAGGGAGGGGGATAGTAAAGGGTAGGGAGGTGTGAAAAGAAAATCTAAGTTATATAGTAGTGATTGTAGAACACTGAAAATAAATAAAATTAATATAAAAAATAATACTCAAGTTGCTTTCATTTTTTTGTTCATTTGAATAATTTTATCAGACAAATATCAGTTTAAATGAGTGACTTTATGCATCCTTATGCAGAATTTATAATTATTTCATAAAGATAATTTCTTTCCAGAGGAAATAACTTTAATGTTCAAATGGGAGTGGATGGAAAAACACAGCTTAGGATATAGCTTCTGATACTTACTGCCTCTAGGACCTTGAACAAATCTTAATCTCCCTGGGCTTCCGTTTTCTCATGTGTAAAATGAAGATTTTGAACTATATAACCTCTCTGGTGCATTCCAGTAATAAATACAGTTATCTGGAGAGCACTTTTGGCAATTATGTTCAAAATGCAGGGTGGCTGATCTTTTAAACATATTCACCATGCTTGGGTTTGGAGGAGGTTGAAGAGGTTGAACATCATGTGACTAATACCTCTTTCTCCTCCTCTGTCGCATCAGAGAATATGAGCAGAAATACCACTAGCATACTGTGTATTGGAGTTAAGCTGGTTTGTAGAAGGTTTCTTTTCTTAATATGTCCAGAAGCATTATTTGTTCATAATTTCTGAAAGGGTATTGCAAATTTATGCATTTCCTGTTGGTATGAAAATAACTGAGTGAGATGTATTCTTCCACAAAAGTAGTATGCAGTGGAGTAGGAGAATATTTTTCTCTCATAAAAAGTAGGTAAGATGATACAACTGATTTTTCATCTCATTTTTAGTATTTATGAATCCAGTAAGTATATTATGCTGAAATTCAGTACATATGGGATTGTTTGTGTACATTTATTCTTTTATAAAGATTCTGTGTTTATTGTATCATTTGGATGTGCATAATCTTGTTTTTACCTAAATGCCTTGTAAAGAAACTGCATATTCTATCTACCAAATATGAGAAAAAGAAAGATGTGATGTTGTAGGCAAACACGATCTGAGGAGTCAAGTGGTCATTATTGTTTTGGGGTTTTTTTTGTTTTTTATTATAAGACATCTGAAAGTCAGAAAGTTCAGTGTTCTTCTGTATATCAAGGATAAGCTATTTTCAATGCTGCCTACAATGTAAAAAAATCCTTTTTGTTCCTTGTTTTCATGTTAATGAAATGATTTTATTGAAATTTTCACCTGCTGTTTAACTGAAATTCATTTGTTTACAATTTATACCTATAAAATTCTGGAAGTCATTTTTGAAAACAAGAGTGTTGTGTATTAAAATATTTTTGCATGAACAACAACTCAAAAACACAGTTTTCTGAAGATTTACAAAGTTCAAATAGTAACCTGAATTATCAGTGTGGTTAATTAAGCCTTACTATTAATAGCGAAGGTTCACCCTGTTGGGGAGGTTACCAAAATAAATATTTTAATTCTGTGAAAAAAAGAACATGCAACATTCAAGATCTCTCCGACTCTGTCTTCAGGTCTTTTTATGGATAATGCTAATGTTTGGAAATGGGCAAGTGAAAAACTGTAGAAGCCTATTTACCCGCAAAGCAAAACTAAAACAGCAACAGCAACAAAGTCAAAGGACCAGAAAATTCTTTAAAGTGATACTTTATGATAAAATGTATATGCAAATATATTTATACATACTAATGCATGTATATGTGTATATTATGTACATATATTAATCTCCTGATTAGTACATTCCCTCATTCAATAAATTAAATCGAATGCATTTGTTAAAGGCTTCCTATATGCTTGAGCTTATATGCTGGGAGTTGCAGACACAGAGGAAAACAAACATAATCCCTATCAGTAGTTGATCATTTAGTGTATGGGGGTCAAATAAATATGAAGTGAAATAATGAATTGTTTAGAATGCCAAAAAGGAAATAAATAAACAACAAACAAACAAAAAGTGTTTGTATAAGCCTTGGGAGCTTCATAGAAATGTGAAAGCTATTTTTCTGTTTGATGCTTGGTAAGGACATAGTCATCCAGGCAGGGGATAGATAAATGGATGAAGAAACAATGGAGAATTTATGAAGTTCTTACTATGTGCTAAGAACTGTGTTAAGTCCTGGGGACACAAATATAAGGAAGCAATACAACATATATCTTAGAAGCGAAGGAGATCAAAATCATAGAAAATACTTAATTCATGGGAGCTGGGGATGGGATAGGAAGAAGGGGAGGTTGGCATTGAATGGTTTGGAAATTGTTGATAAAAAGTGGAGAGAATTTAGATATTATTTTTTGTTTGTTTGTTTGCTTGTTTTTTTGTTTATTCTTCACAGTCTATGGTCTGATCAAATTAAACTTGTGAACACACATTGGGTTGTTAATATTTGCTTACTTATTTTTTTTTTGTCCTAAACAGGGGCTACACTCCTACAGCTTCTAGCCAGAAGCTCAAGGAGGGCAGAACATGTACTTTATTATATTTTGTAATCCCACAGCATATGGCAGAGAGGTCTGTAAATAGTAAGTGCTTATTATCATAATAAAGTATAATTATTATACATTTGCATAGTTGTTATTGTTTTAAGATAATATCTCATTTTAGTCTCACAACAGCTTTGAGAGGTAGGTGCTACTGTTATCCCTATTTTATGAATGGAGAAACTGAGGCAGATAGAGTTTAGATGACTTGCCCAGAGTCACAGAGCTAGTATCTGTCTAAGGCTATATTTGAATTCAAGTCTTCTTGAATCCAGGTCCAGTGGGGATTTAAATTAATTTTTCTTCCTAATTCAGAATCACTTTCATGCAACCTCCTCTCACCATACTCATTCTATGTATGGAGACAGAACAGTTTTTTCCAGGTGTCCTTCCTTCCCACTTTACCACCCCATAAAAAGTGGAAGTGTAACTGCCACTCTGTTGGCAACACCCCATTATGGATTTAATTTCCCTGTGACAGCTCCTTATCAACACAATGAAATGTATTTCTTTTCCAAAAAAAAAAATTATTTTATTTTCCTCCAATTACATATTAAAACAATTTTAACATTTTTTGTTCTTGTTGTTTAAGGTTTTAGTTCCAAATTCTATACCTCCCTCCTTCCCCTTCCTTCTTCCTGATGTGAAAATCAATCTGATATAGGTTATACATGTGCAATCATGTAAAATAATTGAAATGAATTTCTAATCTAACTCATCCACCCTCTACCCAGGGACATTCTATTAATTTTGAAAGTTGAAAAATTGAATAAAAGCTAAAATATCATCTCATTCCATGTCTTCCTGATGAGTAAGATCTCTTTATCCAGACAAGTAGGTGGTCCGATTGGTAAGAGTGATGGACTTGACTCAAAAAGACCCAAATTTGAATCTTGCCCCAAACACTTCATAGCTTTGTGACCTTGGGTAGTTTAATTTCTCAGTCTCAATTTCCTCATTTATAAAATGAGGATAACAATATCTTCTTCCAGGGCATTTATGTGTATCAAATGAGATGGCATATGTACAACATTGTGAAAACCTTAAATTGCTACATAATGCCTACTTATTATTATTATTGTTAAGGACTGACCTCTCCTGAGTATAACAATAATAACTGCTAAGTTTAAATTTTTCAAAACTTTTTTCTGTCTTCCCTCAGTGATCCTGGTATATATTCTGTCGAGAGTTGAATTTGAACACAGGTCTTCCTGAATGTAGGTCTAGCACTCTCACCATTATGCCACTATGTTCCTCAAATAAGTGATCAGATTATCAAATTGAGGGATCAATGCAAGGCTAAATGATTATTTTAAGACAGCCAGTAAGAAACCAGACATCATTTATTTCTCAGAAAGAGCCCAAGCCAGTAAGAACAACATGACTTTTCTTGAAAATTTATCTATCATTCACATGGGAAACTCCAAATGGCATGATGTTTTCTTAGGCTACATTCTCCTCCTAATCATGCTATTTGCTTAAGTTCATGTAGAAGAACACTCTTACACATGGTTCAGTATATTAGGAACAGTCTGTCTACATAGTTCCTCTCCGTCGAATGAAATCAGATAAGGGTATCATTTGGAAAGCAGTAGCTGGTAAATGAAGAGAGGAGGTAGAGGTGATTTTCTAAAGGAAAACAAACAAAAACAAAACAGAACAATAGCCCATTCATTAAGTCAAAAAGAAGTTACACAACCTTTTAAAATTCAACCTTGTCATTTAGAAGGGCATTCAACAGGGAAAAAAAAAAAAACTTCATGCTTATAAGATACAATCCTTTTTACACCACCCCGCAATTCATCACGACTTTAGCATGGATTTCTAGATGCTGGGCTCATTCACCCACCTAATATAAAGTAGTGAAATGTAGTAACTGGATATCAATATCACATTTCTTAGAGATTTCAAATTTATCACCTCTTGGGTTGGGATTAGTTACAATGGTTAAAATTCAATTTGGATAATTTAGTCATCAATTTGTTTTAGAAAGCTAAAGAGCAGAGCTAGCAAGCTTGAAGGTGGAAAAGAATTCACAATGAGCAGTTAAGCACTTTGCAGAATATATGTTCCCATCTGGAATGGGGTAAATAAAAATGAATAGGCAGAATGGCCTTTCTTCCTCATGCATTTCAAGAATGACAAACTAGAAATGCTTTTAAACTGCTTCCATTTTAATAAAATTCTTAACCTGAGAAGTAGGAATTTAAGAGTTCTCCATTTCAAAGGGAGAACAATAACATCCCAGGAAATAATTCAATTGGTCTTTAAGTGTTAGTATCTCACAAATCAAGGTACTATTTTTATGTCTCAAATACAAGCTCAATTTTGCACAGATTGTGCCTATAAGTATATATTTGCCCCTAGCCATTTTACTGTCCCTTATATTTATCCACCACCAATTTGGAGAGTACAAATGGAGATGATCTTTGGTGATTATTTCCACAGCAAACATTCATTTAAAAATGAAAAAACCCACCTCTGGAAAATACAGGAGATAGGTCTATAAAATTGGTTTCCAAAGTTAATAATATCCTATTGAGAAAGAAGTGACTAATTCCTCTCTTTTCAATATATATATATATATATATATATATATATATATATATATATATATATATATATATATATATATATATATATATATTTATTTATTTATTTATCAACAATTATGTCTACATGACGCCACAATAGCCATTGCATAATGTCAGTTCAGTTGAACCAGCCCCCTCTTTAAAAGTAAATTAATAAGCTTGACTTAGTTGAATTTAATGGCCTTTCATTTTTGTTTTTGCTTTTTTCATTGCAAAGTCAATTGAGTAAATTGGGTCAAAAGAAAGTGGTAGCCTCAGGTGGAGAAATCAGTATTATCTCTTAAAAACATTACATTGCTTCATTTTTCTGTAAATAAAATGGCAAATTATATTTGAGGCTCTTCCAAATTTATATTTCAGGCTTTCTTTCTTCAACATAAGATATCTCAAATGAGTTTATCTAGCTTCAGCCCCAAACAGGATTAGGTTAAACAGAATTTTAAAAATTGAAAAAAGTATGAAGTGACATTATTAAGGTCTCCTTAAAATTAAAGATATGATTCAGATTTTGCTGTTAATAATTGCTTAAAATATGGTTAAAATGCTGTGCCAATTTCTAGTCATGTAGCAGAAATAGATGAGCTATTGTCATACTTTCACCAGCATTTTACTTTTAATGAAATATTATAAAGACCTAGACAATTAACCAGTGCTTCATAAACTTTTATCAAATTGCAGGCATATTTTCAAGGAAAAAATGAACATTATCAAACAAATCAAAACCTATAAATGGACATAAAATGCCATATTCTATATGGTTTTAATTAATTCTTCCTTCTCCTCTTCTTTTTTTTCCTTTTGCTTCTTCTTCCTCCTCTTCTTTCTTTCTTCTCCAAGTATGAGAAGGTTATGTTTAAAAACTCTGAATTACCAGAAACAAAAGAATAGGATGGCCTTTATATCCCTACTCTCTTTTAGTGGATAAATAATAGCAAAAATCCTTGGATTCATTTAAGTTTCCATCACCAGCATGTAGAGTTTATAGTCTCTGCTTCTTGAAGAGCCCAGGCTCTTAAACATTTCTGTAACTATTCTGAATTGATATACTCCAAGAGAAGTCTATGTGGGTTAAATGGATTCTTCACTTCAAAGATGGAAAAATAAAATAAAACCAGAAAGTAAAATGCTGCATTTATATTTATATTCACATTTATACATTTTTCTGCAGCTGGACTAAGTAAGGAGGTCATCACTCCTTGTTAATCTTACACAAATTTCTTAACCTTTTATTTTTTTCCTGTAGTT
Organism: Notamacropus eugenii; assembly: GCF_028372415.1. Lineage (NCBI taxonomy): Eukaryota > Metazoa > Chordata > Mammalia > Diprotodontia > Macropodidae > Notamacropus > Notamacropus eugenii. Next base: position 73,515,845 of record NC_092878.1, on the reverse strand, counting down.
ATGACTGAGAGATAGTTGGTCAGCAATTAGTCTCCATAGTAAGGAGGAAGGTGGGGTCGTTATTTACAGTGATTGAACCCCTCAATTGTAATTGCTGTACAGTTCAGTGCAGAAATGGGGACATTGGTCTACTATACACAGCTATTCTCAGGTTTGCATGGCTTACAGTTCAGGGTTATCTTCACTGACATCCTAAATCAGATGATATTTGAAGTGTTCTTTATAGTATATTAGCTTTATTCAAGTTATCTTGGCATATATTTTCCTTAAGGTAGCTTCCTTACCATATGCCAGTTGATAGAAATGACTGTTCATTCTCCAAAAGAGTTACATCCTTATATGATGGCTCAGGAGGCTAGGCTGGAAGCAGGATGCATATTCTAGCAAATGTTACTATTCCCAGGGATCTTGGGCTTACCCAGCCATAGGTGGAAGATGGTCAACTGTCACTGTTAGAAGTTTGATACTGGTGAGCAAGGTGGGGCCCTTCTCAAATGTGAGAACCTTTAAAGGTGGTTGCAAGATATTGGGGGGCATCAGATATTGTGGAACAGGAAGGAAATTGCTCTTCCCAATATCCCTAAGTTCAAGGTCATGAACAATATCCATTAGAGTTTGAGGGGATGTGGGGATAATTTGAATTGTCAAATACCTCCTCCTGTCTATTTATGAGAATGTTTTACTATTCCAACTAAGCTAGCTTGACAGCTCTGTATGACTTACATGCTGAGAGAGGCCACTGTTTCCTTAGTAGCCCATTCTATTTTTGTGTGGTTTTATTAGTAAAAAAGTTCTTCTTCATCTCAACACAAAATTATTCTCTCTGAAACATATCTATTGTTCATAAGTTTTCCAGACAAAGCCTGATAAAATCAATCTAGTTCTTTTTAATGGACCTTCGAATACCTAATAACAGCTTTTGACAGTTCTTCAACCCAGCAAAAAATATCTAGCCTTTGGAAACTTTTTTGTGTCTTTATTCAGTTTGCCTACATGACAGCTAACCCCCTTAACTTTTGTCATCTACAAATTTTCTATACTTACTTTTTATAGCTTCAGAAGTGAATGATAAAAGTACCCAGTAGCACAAGACTAATAAGATCTCCCTAAGGCACTCCACTGGAGGAGACTTCTTTCTAATTTGACATTGGCTTTTCAGTCATTGTGCATTGGGTCTGGTCAGTTCACCCCTTCTAAACACAGCTAATTTCACTAAGTATATTTAAATGCACAGTTAATTTAGTGTGTATCATATCTTGTCCAAAAGAAAGCAAAAGAGATTTTTTGAAATGCTTAATTAAGAGCTATTTATACAATGTTTGTAACATTCCTATGAGCTACTAATTGAGTCAGCTTCTGACAAAGGAGTTTCATCTGGAATTATCTGTTTTTGATGAATCCACAATAGCTTTACAAGATCACTGTTATCCTTTCTTACTGAAACCATCCCTTCAATTATATAACATAATTTTTTAAAGAACAGAGAGCAAAGTTCATTGGCCTATATTTCATAGACACCAGTATTTTTTTACCAGCTCCTGATATGTAGTAGTTATTTAATAAATACTTATTGACTGATGTTATTTTTTAATTGGAATAAGGTGTCTTCCAGGTGTACAGATGTTTGTTTACTCTCCCAAAATGCTACTGCTCAGTCATTTTTTAGTCATCTCTCACTCTTCATGACCCTGTTTGGTGTTTTATTGGCAAAGGTATGAGAGAAGTTTGCCATTTTCTTTCCAAGATCATTTCACAGACGTAGATACCTTGGCAACCTGGGTTAAGTGACTTGGCCAGGGTAACGTATCTAGTAACTATTTGAAGTTGGATTTGAACTCAGAAAGATGAATCTTACTGACTTCAGGCTCCATACTTTATACTCTGTGTTACCTAGTTGCCCTACAGATTTATTAGTTGCTTTATAGGTAGCACAGAGGAACTAGATGGAAAAACTACAGGAAAACATGAAATATCTCATTAGAAAAACAACAGACATAGAAAATACAAGACATGGTTTAAGAATTATTGGACTACCTGGAAGCCATAGTAATATGTTTTTAAAAGAGTTTAGATATTCTATTTTGAGAAATTATCTTGGAAAATTGCCTTGATCCCCATGTGCCAGAAGGAAAAATAGAAATCAAAGGAATCAACTGATCACTTCCTGAAATAGACCCCCTAAAGCAATCTCCCAGGAGTATTATAACCAAATTTCAGAACTCCCAGATCAAGGAGAAAACATTGCAAGCAATCAAGGGGGACAAAAAACAAATATTGGGGAACCATAGTCAGGATAACTCAAGATTTAGCATCTTTTGCATTAAACGATCACTCTTCCCTTGAGCCGTCCTAAGGCAATCAGTTAAAATGGTGAGGGACTCTATTGATCCAGAGAACCTCACAAAATTATGCAAGTCAAGGGGTTCAAATCTCCAGGTCCACTTCAAGAACACCCATCACGCAACCGAAGCCATCAAGGGCATGCATATCTGAAAAGCTACTAAGTATTTGAAAGATGTCACATTGAAGAAACAATGTGTTCCCTTCCCTAGTATAATGGTGGAGTTGGCAGGTGTGCCCAGGGTAAGCAATGGGGTTGGACATAGGGTAGTTAGCTCAAAAGGAGTGCTGAATTCTTGCTGCGTATGCTTAAAAATGCGAGAGTAACGCAAAAAGGAAGGGGTTGGACGTGGATTCTCTTGTCATTGAGCTTATTCAAGTTAGCAAGGGGCCCAAAATGCGACTGCGTACATACAGGGTTCATGGTCGAATCAACCTATACATGAGTTCTCCTTACCATATTGAGATGATACTTACTGAAAAGGAACAAATTGTTCCTAAACCAGAAGAGGAGGTTGCTCAAAAGAAAAGGATATCCCAGAAGAAACTGAAGGAACAAAACTTATGGCATGGCAGTAAATAAAACATCAAAATGCAAATGAAAGTGAAATGAAAATAAATAAATAAAAAAATACATTAAAAGATCAGAGTGCTTGGAATGTGATATTCTAGAGGACAAAGGTGCTAAGATAATGACCAAAATCACCTACACAAGAAAACTTAGCATAATCTTTCTAGGGAAAGTGAACATTAAATGAAACTGAAAATTTTCTATCATTCCTAATGAAAAGACCAGAGCTCAATAGAAAATTTGACTTTCAAATACAAGACTCAAGAGAAGCATAAAAAGGTAAATAGGAAAGGGAAATTGTGTGGAATTCAGTAAGATTAAACTATTTGCATTTTTACAGGGGAAGATACTTGTAACTCATAAGAACGTTCTCATTGTCGGTGCTGTTAGAAAGAGTATATACATAGACACAGGGAATAGATGAGAGTTGAATAATACCTAAATAAATAAAATTGAAGGATGAGAATGGGGAATGCACTGGGAGAAAGAGGAAGGATGAGGTAGAATGTGATAAATTATCTCACAAAACAGAGAAATGAAAGAATTTTTACAGTGGAGGGGGAAATGGGGGAAGTGGGCAGGAAAGCTTGAAGCTTTCACTGATTAAATTGGCTAATAAGAAAGAAACAGAAAAACTCAAATATTGCAGGATACATGAGAAAATTGAGACACTAATGCACTGTTGGTGGAGTTGTCAACTAATTCGTATATTCTGGGGAGCAATTTGACACTATTCTCAAAGGGCTATAAAACCATGCATACACTTTGACCCAGAAATGCCACTGCTAGGTCTGTATCCCAGAGAGATAAAAGGAGGAGGGGGTGATGAAGACATATCCGTACAAAAATATTTATAATTTTTTTTGGTGGCAAAGAATTGGAAATTGAGGGGACACCAATCAGTCGGGGAATGTCTGGACAATTTACAGTACAGATTTATGATGTAATACTACTGTACTATTTTAAGAAATGATGAACAAGACACTCCAAGAAAAACCTAGAAAGACTTACATGAACTGTTGTAAAGTGAAATGAGCATAACCAGTACAGTGCACAGAGTAACAGTAATATTGTACTATGATCAGCTGAAAATGACTTAGCTATTCTCAGCAATACAATGATCCAAGACAATTCTGAAGGATTTATGAAGAAAAATGCAATCCACATCAAGAGAAAAAAGTAGTCTAGTATGAATGCAATTGAAACACATTTTTTAAAATTTTCTTCATTTTTCCTGTTGTTTTTTTTTCTTTTTGCTCTATATTCTTTCACAACATGAGTGTAAATGAATTTTGCAAGAGTGTACATGTATAACCTAAATCAAATTGCTTGCCTTCTCAATGAGGGGGCAACAGTGAGGAAAATAATTTGAACTCAAAACTCTAAAAAATAGTGTTAAAATTGTTTTTTTTATGTAATCAGGAGAATAAAATGCTGTTTATAAGAAAAGAGAAAAAGATGACAATTTAGGGAAGTGCACAGTGAAAAATATTGAGGGGGAAATGGGATGAAATTTTAGAATGCAGCAATGTGATGGCTTACTAAGAGAACCCCAGAGATTCAATTAAAAAATAATTGCAACAATAGTTTAATTAACACAAGAAGATCCAAAATAAAACCTTGAAAATTACTAGTCTTTATATATTTTACTAATAAAATTCAGGGAAAAAAAAGAAACTGTTGTTCAAATAGAATATTAACTTTGGTTTACTTGTTTTATTTTATTTTTTCGACTGTCTCAATCCTAGAAATAGCAACTTATGAAGGATGAAGTGTGTTATGATGGAATTTACTTTGGGTCCTACTCTCTGCCTTTGTCATCACCATTCGTTCCTGCTAAATATCATGCCTATATGTTAAAGTTAATTTGTAAATCAATTTTTTATCCTGGCATTTTATGTTGTCCATACCGTCTGTGTATTGTCCTTTTAAAACTTCCTTTTACGATACTCCCAAATGGAGATTATACACTCTAGCAAAACTCAACTATTCACTATGCCTTGAACAAGTTCAGTCCTTTCCTGCTTGAATTAATCTGCCTTTTATATCATGACTCTCTTAACTTCCAATCTCTTACTATTTCTACCCGTTAATATTCTACAGACTTTTTAGCACTCACCTCAAGTACCTTCTTTTCCATCCTGCTTCTATAATTCACATAAATGGTAGTGATCTTCTTATATCCTGATATACCTCTCATATATATTATATCTCAATTTATATCTCTCATATATACTCGATAACAGTTTATAACCTCCCATATATCTTCATTATATCACAATTTATCTCATAATTATTTGGGTATGTTTTATTTCCTCTTCTTCATAATCACAACTAATCAAATTTATCTATATAGACTTGGAGAGGGTTCAGGCTATGGCATGGAAGATAAAATTATAAATTTGAGTTTATTTTATCCAGTTTGATAGAATTTAAAATCTTTGTGGCAAGGACCACATATTACAGAGTAATTGGTTTCTGCCACACCAGAGATGGGGAGAACCACAGAATTAATTTAGTGCAATTCATACTCATATCTTTCTTATTACCTAATAACGCAATAGATGGATTGTATTTTGCCCATACTCAAGCACAGTATTTTTCATAGAGAATATGCCAAATAAAGTGTTATTTAATGAATATCTTTGTGTGTCTTAGATCTAGTTTCCTAAATATAAAAAGGGATGGCTTCGTTAATCTCACAATTATGAATACTTATTATAGCAATAATTTGTCTTCCTATCATGCATTTTATTTATTTTTTTACCTCAAGGAAGTTTATAATTTATTTTATTTTGGCAAGTTTATTAACTAATTTGTTTGAAGTTTTCAACAATCATTTCCATAAATTTCTAACTTTCTCCCCATCACTCCATTCTCCTTCCCCAAGATGGCATGCAATATTATATGTGCTTTAAACATACAATTCTATTTAACACATTTTACATTAGTTGTATTGAATGAAAAGAATTAAAATGAATGAGAGAAACCCTGAGAAAAAGAAAACAAAACATAACAAACGAGAAAAAAATAATCTTCTTCATTTTGCATTCTGATTCCATAGTTCTCTCTCTGGATGTGGATGGGATATTGCATCATGTGTCCTTTGAAAATGTTTTAGGCCCTTGCATTGCTGTAAGAGGCTAAGTCTATCAAAAACAGTCCTTAGACACTGCGGCTGTTACTGTGTATAATGTTCTAGTTCTGCCCACTTCACTCAGCATCAGTTCATATAAGCCTTTCCAGGTTTATCTGAAGTTGGCCCAGTCATCATTTCTAACAGCCGTATAGTATTGCATTATATTCATACACTTGTTCAGTCATTCCCCAACTGATGGGCATTCCATCGATTTCCAGTAAAAGAGATGTTATAAATATTTTTGTATATGTGGTTAGTTTTCCAATTTTTATGATCTCTTTGAGATTCAACCCTTGAAGTGGTATTGCTTGGTCAAAGGGTATGCACATTTTTATCTCCCTTTCAGCATACTTTCAAATTAGTCTTCAGAATGGTTGGATCAACTCACAGCTCCACCAACAATGATTTAGCATTCAAATTCTCCCAGATCTTCAAAAACATTTACTATTTTCCTCTTCTGTCATGTTAGTCAATCTGACAGATGTGACATGATACCTCAGAGTTGTTTTGATTTGCTTCTTCTAATCAATAGTGAATCAGAACATTTTTTATTACGACTACAGATAGCTTTAATTTTTTTCCTCTGAAAACTGCCTGTTCATATTCTTTGACCATTTATTAATTGGGGAATGACTTCTATTCTTGTACATTTGTCTCACTTCTCCATACATTTTAGAAATGAGGTCTTTATCACAGACACTGGTTGTAAAAATTCTTTCCTCATTTTCTGCTTCCCTCCTACTCTTGGTGGCATTGGCTTTGTTTATGCAACAACATTTAAATTAAATGTAATCAAAGTTATCTATTATGCATTTCATAATGTTCACTATCTCTTGTTTAGTCATGAATTCCTCCATTCTCCACATTTATGACAAATAAACTATTCCTTGCTCCCCTAATTTGTTTCTAGTATCAGTCTTTATACCTTGGTCATATACTCATTTAGACTTTATTCTGACATACAGCGTCATGCATTGGTCTATGCCCAGTTTCTGCCACACTATCTTCCAGTTGTCCCAGCAGTTTTTGCAAGACAGTGAGTTGTTATCCCAGAAGCTGGGGTCCTTGGGTTGATCAAACAGTAAACTGATACAGTCATTGAATACAATCACTTAGGTACCTAACCTATTCCACTGATTTGCCCATCTATTTCTTAGCTGGTACCAAGTGGTTTTAATGATTTCTAATTTAGAGTACAATCTAAAATCTAGTATGGTTAGGCCACTTTCCCTAGCATTTATTTTCTTTAATTCCCTTCATATTCTGGATATTTTTTTCATCTAGATGAATTTTAATATTATTTTTCCATATTTATGAAATAATTTTTGATAGTTTGATCAATACGGCACTGCATAAGTAAATTAATTAAGGTAGAATTGTCATTTTATTATATTAGCACAACCTACCCATAAGGAGCTGATATTTTTCCAATAATTTAGATCTGACTTTATTTCCAAGAGAAGTGTTTTGTAATTATGTTCATATGGTCCCTGGGTTGTTTTGGTAGATAGACTCCCAAATATTTTATACTGTCTACAGTAATTTTAAATGGGATTTCTCTTTCTATCTCTTACTGCTGGCCTTTGATAGTAGTATGTATAAATGCATATCATTTATGTGAGTTTAATTTTCATACTGCAACTTTGCTAAAGTGATTTATTATTTCAGGTAGTTTTTTATTTGATTCCCTAGGATACTCTAAGGATATCATCATATCATCTGCAAAGAGTGATAACTTAATTTCTTCTTTGCCTATTTTAATTTCTTCTATTGCTAAAGAAAAATTTCTAGTAACATATTGAATAGCAGTGGTGATAATGAATATCTTTCTTTCACTCCTGATCTTATTGGAAATGCATCTAGCTTATTCCCATTGCATATGATGGTGGTGATAGTTTTAGGTAGAAACTACTAATTATTTTATGGAAGACTCCATTTATTCCTATGCTCTTCATTGTTTTCAATAGGAATGAGTACTGTATTTTGTCAAAAGTGTTTTCTGCTTTTATTGAGATAATCATATAGTTTCTATAAGTTTTGTTGTTGATATGATCAATTTTGCTGACAATTTTCCTAATAACAAACCAGTCCTGCATTTCTGGTATAAATCCTACCTGAATAAAATATATTTTTCTCATGATAAATTTCTGTAATCTTTTTGCTAGTATCTGATTTAATGGTTTTGCATGTATATTCATTAGGGAAATTGGTCTATAATTTTCTTTCTCTCTTTTGACTCTTCCCAGTTAGGTATCAGCACCATATTTGTATCATAAAAAAATTTGGTAGTTTTTCTTCAATTTTTCCAAATAGTCTATATAGTATTGGAATTAACTGTTCTTTAAATGTTTGACAGAATTCAAAGGGAAGAGCCAAGGCGGTGGAGTAGAAGTAGATGATCTGTGATAACTCTCCCCCTATAAGCCATAAAATACCCATAAAAATGGTTACAAAAATTATATAGCAGCAGAAACCACAACATGACATAAAGAAACATATCCAGCCCAAGACAGCCTGGAAGACTGACAAGAAGCTCTATTGCATCAGACTCAGTGTGGAGTGGAGAGCAGTCCATCATGGGGCAAATGGCATTGACAGGACTAGAACAGGTTTCAGGTAGTGGAATTTTGGGCAGCTGCTGCAGTTCCTGGATTTCTCAATTCAGAAGTACCAAAGACAGCTTCAAAGGTCAGTAAGAAAGCTCTTTCACCTGGGTGAGAAGGGAGTGGTGTTGCACACCATGCTCTTTCACCTGGGTGAGATGGGAGTGGTGTTGCACACCAGGACCAGCACCAGGACTGCAGCAGCCAATGCAGCAGCAGCTTCCAGTTTTAAACTCCTCAACCTAAAGCCACTGAAGGAATCTTGCAGCTGATCTGGGTCTCAGTCTTGAGTGACTATTCTGGGGTGAGGAGGAGTTCTAGATTGGCAGACCTGGTGGCAACTTTGGAGAGCGAATTCTACTCACAGTTTGAAGGCAGAAAAGAGTGTTTGTGGTAGTTCACAGACAAGAGTGTAGGCCAGGAGGGGAGTGAACTCCTCTCCCTTAATTGTAGCACTTTGGAAGATCTGACAACTTACAAATCCCTAGATTTACCTCAGAGAACAGTTGCACAAAATCACTGAAACCAAGGTTACTATATCTTCCACTTGACAAAGATCTCAAAAAGAAAGTTGCTGGCTGGGAAAAATGACCTAAAAGGGAAAAAATAAAATTATAGAAGGTTACTTTCTTGGTGAAATGATATTTTCTTCCCTCCTTTTAGATAAAGAAGAGGAAAGCACACGATCAGAAGAAGACAGCAAGCTCAAGGTTTCTACATACAAAGTCTCAAAAAAATATGCAATGGTTTCAAGCACTGGAAGAGCTCAAAAGAGATTTTGAAAATCAATGAAGAGAGATGGAGGAAAATTGGGAAGAGAAATGAGAGTGATGCAAAAAAATCATGAAAAGCAAGTCAACAGCTTGATAAAGGAGACACAAAAAATGCTGAAGAAAATAAGACCTTTAAAAATAGACTATACCAAATGGCACAAGAAGTCCAAAAAGCCACTGAGAAGAACAATGCTTTAAAAAAAAAAGAATTGGTCAAATGGAAAAAGGGGTTCAAAACCTCACTGAAGAACATAATTCTTTAAAAATAAGAATGGAGCAGATGGAAGCTAATGCCTTTATGAGAAACTAATAATTTTAAAAACAAAACCAAAAAAAATGAAAAAATACAAGACTATGTGAAATATTTCATTGGAAAACTGACCTGGAAAATAGATCCAGAAGAGATAATTTTAAAATTATTGGTCTACCTGAAAACTATGATCAAAAACAGAGTTCAGGCATCATCTTCCAAGAAATTATCAAGGAAAAATGCCCTGATATTCTGGAACCAGAGGGTAAAATGGAAGTGGGAAGAATTCACTGATCATCTCCTGAAAGAGATCCCCAGAGGAAAACTCCTAGGAATATTGTAGCAATTTTCCAGAGTTCTCACGTCAGGGAGAAAATATTGCAAGTAGCCAGAAAGAAGCAATTCAAGTACTGTGGAAATGCAATCAGGATAACATAAGATCTAGCAGCTTCTACATTAAGGGATCGAAGGGCTTGGAATATGATATTCCAGAAGTCAAAGGAGATACGATTAAAACCAAGAATCACCTACCCAGCAAAACTGAGTATAATACTTTAGAGGAAAAAATGGAATTTCAATGAAATACAGGATTTCCAAGCATTCTTGTTGACAAACCAGAGCTGAATATATAATTTGACTTTCAAATGCAAGAATCAAGAGTAAAATAAATAAGTAAACAGGACAGAGAAGCCTTAAGGTACTCACTAAAGTTGAACTGTTTACATTCCTATACAGAAAGCTATTATTTGTAACGTCTGATACATTTTTCTGTATTAGAGTAGTGAGAAGGAATATGTAGTTGTGTGTGGCTATGTATGAATGTGTATATTATATATGTGTAGGTATGTACATGTACATGGTTGATTGTGTGTTTGTATATACACGCATACATGCATACACATACATATATACACATATATACATGCACATGTATGTACATATACATACAATATATACATATGTATGCGCACACACACACACACACACACACACAGGACTATGGTAGAGTATGAGCAGATTCAGTGACTGGTGAACCCTATCTGTGCTGCTGTGTGCCCAAATTCCCAACCCATGGAAAGGCACACATGGAGTCCTGGTGTTGATTCTTACTGCCTCTGCTGCCCTGGGACTCAGGATTTACGGCTGGTCTGCTGACATGGGGCTTGCTGGGATGCCTCTGGTCCTGCACTGGTTCCCTTCAGCCACAGCAAGAGGGACAATTACTGTTGATCTCCATAGCTTTCTGAGCTAAAAGACTGTGTACCCATTCTACTTCCTCCACTATTCCATGATTTTTCCTGGGGCAATATGCTCTGGGTTTTTCAAGATCAGCAAGGCATGATGATGAGAGCACTTAGAGTTTACTCTGTCATCTTGGGTCCTGCAAATTGAAGTGGGTGACTTTCACATATTTAATCCTTGGACTGATAGCCCTAGGAGTAACTACTGTTGCTGTCATTGCCCCTGAGCTTCTCTCTGGCCCAGCTCCACTAGACTCCTGTCCTGTACTGAGAAGTTTCAGAATTGACACCGATGCTGGTGATTCAGTTCTTCTGGGGCAGTTTTTGCTCTGCTGTCACTGACTCTGTTCTGGTGCAATCCATGCACTATACCTAGTGTAACGCATCTTCCTTGTTGATCTTTTAGGATGTCCTGGCCTGGACATCTTCCACACTCTATCTTCTAGTGGATTCTGTCACTCTAAAATTTGTTTGGATTTACTTTTTAGACTTATATGAAGGAATTTGTGGAAGAGATCAGGTGAGTGCCTGCTTTCTCTCTGCCATCTTGGCTCCAACCCCATCATGCATTCCTTAAAGACATCTCTTCTTCCTATTCATCTTGAAGGATTAGTTATATGAATAACCAGGGTGTTTAAAGTCACCATATGCATCTCTATTGTCATCTATGTGATGTTAATCTTTAATTCTGTAGAAACTATTGTTTTCTTTCCCTGTTACATATCAACATGAGTAAATTTTTAGTATCAAAAAGATGAATTCTGGGAGAACACTGTAGTCATTAAGGGAGTTTCGTGATATCCTGCATTCAAAAAAATCCTTATCCATCTTTTGTTCTTATCTGGGCCCAACTCTTAACATCTGTCATTTCTGACCCATACCTGTGTTGTGATAGAAAAGTCATATTAATTGTTCATACAAATATGTATGAGATATAGGTCTCTTGTTATTGTCACTTGGTCTTTTCTGTGTACATAGTTATGTCAAACAATTGATCCATTATCGATATCATCTAGGAGACTATGCTATGACACTGAGTTTGAGGTAACCACCATAAAGAGAATTACAAACAGAAACACACAAAGGACTTCAACATTCACAGGGAATCGTTCTTCACCTTGCACTCCGTACTGTATCTTCAGTCTCCCAGTTTTACCTTCCACCCGATATTTATATTAAAAGGATAACTTAATGGGATTATTTCTTTGTTACGTCTTTTAAAGAATCATCAAAATATGATGCATGAATAGGAAATAATATTTCTGGAAAAGAGTCATTAATGTATATTAACAAACATTAAGAACAGAGGGAGTGAATGTGTCCCTTTCCCTTTCTTAGTTACACCTCAGAGGTGAAATTGCTGATAGGACAGTCTTAAGTAATAATTTTCCCAACATGGAGCTTTTGGGATTTACTTTAGTGGCAACTTAACCCACCCTAGTCCAACACCTCTTAATTTTCTGTCAGCCATCATTATGGCATCATAAACTATAAAAATCAATTTCTTCACTGCTCCTTGACTCATAGCATGAGTCTTCCTTGGAAACCAGGCACATACAAAGCAGTTTCTTACTCACCTACCTTAGCTCCATTATTTAGAGAAGCAGAGAGATTATCTGAAAACAGGATACTTCACTTCCTTTCCAGTAGAACAACATTTTTCACAATGTATACACCAGATGATTGATACATATCCAACCTAACAAATTACAAAGAGTCTGAAAGTTGTAGCATAATGCAGAAAGACTAAGAGTAGATATGTCCCAGATAATTCAAAACAAAGATCAACAAACAAGAAATATCCAATCAGATACCACCAAAAACTTAGGAGAAAGAGTTAATTGCATAGGATTTTGGAAATCACAACTCATTTACAAGTAGAATGAGATTATTGGAGAAACAAATGCTCTTACAGATTCTAAGAAAAGGTTTTAAAGAGCTTTGGCTGAAACATAAGTACCTCTTCTGGTAGCCCAAGAATGTTTATCTCACACAGAGAAAAGGATGGACATTGATCTTGTTCAACTCCTGGCAGGTTCTTAGAAGAGCCATTGCAATCCAGCTGTGTAGAAAACCATGAGTGACAATGACATGAGAAATTTACTTTTTTATAATGTTGCAAAACCTGATCTATTATCAAACATCATTTCATCTACAGAAAAAAAATGAAGCTTTTTCTTTCCTGTCAAATTTTATTTTAGCAAAGTATTTTAACATCTTCATAGTGATGACAATCTTTGTAGTTGCCAAAAGAGCCTTAGAAAATGAAAATTATTTGATGATATCAGTAAGTAGATAGTAAACCAAAGATAGAAGGTAGATATAGTGAAAGATGTCTGCAGTTTCATCTCAGTTGCATGCAGAATTGTGAGGCTGCCAATTTCTTGCTTGATGATCTGCTTCAAAATGTTAAGAGAAATAGCAACTATTCTATAACATTACATCATTTGACAATGGAATTGTTTCCATTTTTTTCCTCAGTTCCAATCCACATTTCCAGTACACATATATGTAATAATGTCCAATAATATCAGGCTTCTTTTGTTTAGCAACCTGGCAAGCAAATTTATAGGATGCTTCAAGAAAAGTGTTGTTTTTTTGTGAAATGCAAAATGCAGGTTTTAGATGTATTTGAGGTTTTTCAAATTGGGCTTTCTTGTGTGCCCACAAAAATAAACTTGATTCTTTATATGCATTTTATTTTGCATTCTATTGAATTCAGTAATATAAGTGAGAAACCCTGCAATACATGGCTTTTATCATGCTTCCTTTTCTTCAATATTTCAATTTAAATTGTCTATAAAAATATACAGTAAAACTAAAATGCAATATTACAATGTAAGACAGGAACTATATATTCTTTATATGTTTTACCAATTGAAAAGTAGTAACTATATGATCTATGTTTAATTTTACCAGTGCTTTTTTATACAGTATTCTCATTAAATATTCCCTCATTTTGTGAACATGTGATATATATGCTCATAAAGTTGGTATAATATATAAGTTAATGTTGATTTTCACTTGTTCACTTTTGATTTTTGGTATTAAAGTCCAATGTTTTGCTTTTTTATTTTTTTCCACTCCCTTACAATACTATCTTTTCCCATATAAATGGCATACTTATTCCCCAAGTCCCCAATATTGCCTTATATCCAGCATGTATCAAGTCTATTTTTATTTTCATAAGCTGTTGAAAAAATAAATAAGAACTAGGAGAATAATTTATACTATGATGATAACACTGTAAAAACAATCTACTTTGAAAATTCTAAGAACTGTGATCAATAAAATGACCAGTCCTGATTTCAGAAGACATGTAATGACATATACTTTCCATTACAGTGAGGTGATGGATTTAGAGTATAGAATGAGAAATATAGTTTTGCGTATGATCATTGAGGGAATTTATATAACTTGACTATGTGTATTTGTCAGAAGAAATTTGATTTCCCTTTCTTTTTTCTTTACAATGAGTTAAAGGATAAGAAGCAGAGAGGAGAGAGAGAGAGAGAGAGAGAGAGAGAGAGAGAGAGAGAGAGAGAGAGAGAGAGAGAGAGAGAGAGAGAGAAAGAGATTGGGAGGTGATGTGAAATATTGCAAGAACTTTCAGACGATGTCTCATAGTATTACTGGTTTAACTTAAATTTTCACTTTTTTACAAGAGACTCCTCACAAAGTTAAAAAACAAACAAACAAACCTGTAAATGTAGTTGTGGTAGCTTCATTATCATTAATGGTGAAAAAAATATTAGCTATAAAAACCTGGGAAAATATCCTCCATTTTATTTCTTCAAGGATGATTTTTCATGTAAGTGGTTTCAGATTGAGTTGTTCCATTTTTATACCACTTATTTTATCTCTTATTTATTTTTACTTCTTTTGACTATCCAGTCAAAATACAGAAAATCGATTTAGGAATGTCTTCAAAATACATTTAAAAAATGTCTTCTCTTGTCTCTTAAGATATTGCATTCTCATTTTGTGATGTTGCTTGCTGCTCATTGTGCCTCTTACCTACACATTCTTTTCTCAATCAATTATTCGTGATGGAAAAGCATAAGCCATGTATGAAGTAAAAGTCTGTGGTCTCTCATTCATTCTTAAACTTAACTGAATTCTTTCTTCCCAAATACTCGTCTTCATATTCAACTTTTCTCAATTACATGTTGACATAAAATACAAAACGATGTATGCTGATTTTACTTGAAGATTCTTAATTTAAGTGATCATGGATTTCCTAAATACCTAGTGTTGGTACATAAGCCACTTTTTCATGGTGGTCTTTTTGTCAAAGACTTACACATAACACAATATTGGATTTCCAAATATTCCATGAAATGTTTGTTGACATTTTTGTGCATATGATCAAATCAATTGTCAACTTCTTTATTTGCTTCTCTAGGAAATATTTATCCCTCCATTTCTCAACTCAGAGTTGTCAATTGCTATGCCCCTTGCTCACCATCCTCATCTCTACCTCCCAGCTTCTATGTCTTCCTTCAAGTATCAATTAAAGTTACACTTTTTAAGAATTCATTCCCAGTATTCTGTAACCTTGAGAGACTTCCTTCTGAGACTACTCTCACTATATACTGTATATATTGTATTGGATGTAGTTGTTTGTATGTTACTTAATTCATTAGACTGTGAGTTTCTTGACAGTAGGAATTTTATTGTTTGTTTTAGTTTGTGTGTTTTCCTTTTCTTTGTAGTGCTTAACACAGTGGTTGGCACATCTCAGGTGCTTAGTTAAGCTTAATGATTGACTATCTCTGGTATAGTTCTACACAGTGTCTTGAAAATTCTTTTTTTCCGAGAGGAGGAGGAGGAGGACCATTTGAGGTGGAGACGTATGACTCCCAGCGGCCTAGGTCAGGGACCTAATGAGAGAGGCAGTGGGCGCCAGATGCTTATTTAATGAAATAGTGCCATAGACTGAAAAACGCAAACGTGAGGATGGCAGGTGCTGTAAAGTTGGTGGCTACTGTAGCAGTATTTTTACTGACATTTTATGTTATATCTCAAGTATTTGAAATAAAGCTGGATTCAAATTTAGGGAATTTATTTGCAAGGTCAGCACTACAGATAGCTTATACAAAACCTCCCAGATATAAATGTGGAATTTCAAAAACTTGTCCAGAAAAACATTTTGCCTTCAAAATGGCAAGTGAAGCAGCTAATATTGGTGGTCCCGAAATTTGTGTGGAAGACAATATTTTAATGAGTGGTATAAAGAATAATGTTGGAAGAGGAATCAATGTTGCATTGGTAAATGGAAAAACAGAAGCATTACGCACTGAACTCTTTGATATGGAGGTAGGAGATGTGGCACCATTTATTGACGTCCTTAAGTCTATTCAGGATGAGACCATAGTTTTAATGGGAATATATGATGATGGAGCAACCAAACTCAACAATGAGGCAAGATTACTGATTACTTCCTTGGGAAGTATAGCTATAACTACCCTTGATTTTAGAGACAACTTGGTCTTCTGTGGTGGAAAAGGTATCAAGACAAAAAGCTCCTTTGAACAGCATATAAAGAACAACAAGGACACAAACAAATAAAGAATTTATTGCTAACCTAAAAAGTAAACTTTGTAAATAGGTCCATCATAATGAACCTTTTCTAAGCTACTGTCTCTAAAATCATAGTATTTAGACTGCGTTATGAAAAACAACATCTTTAAGATGTAGAAATATCTTTAAGCACACATTGTGAAGAAATTATGAAAACTGTCATATTATTGTTTTATAGATACAGTTTCTATAAGAATGTGGCCATTGTGAAAAATAAAGAGTTTTGTTGGGGTGGGTGGGGGAGCGAATTTTTTTTTTCAATATACTGCCCTTTTAAAGGCAGCAGTCAGTCTTTAAAAAAAGTATTTGACTAGTTGTATATATTCCAGAATTTTCCTTTGCTGTCTAGTAGTCAATACCCTTCCTACTCTACCTCATTCCTTCCCTACCTTATTTCCTCACATCTCACAGAGACTTCTGGCCATTAAGATTTTAAGATATACAATTAGAATGTTTGATATAGAAATTTAGATCAGGTTTGCAAAAAGCACAAACATCCTTTTTGTATAAAAAAGTGATAAAAGAAATATTTAAATGTATATAATTTGAAATGCAACTTGAAATAATTTGTGTTTATGATGTAAATAAGTTAACTTTGCAGCAGTCAGTTAAAGAATGACCCTGATATAGTTTAGCAGTGTGGTCATAGAAATAAACAGATTTTTAAAATTATTGTTTTTGTATGTATTTCTCTGACCATCATTCACTCTTGTTTAACGAAATTCTACAATTTTTAACCAGTATTCTGAATGCTCATATCCATAAAAATGAAAGACCCTCCTTAATTTGTCACTTTTGATTTCTTCTAGCAAAAACCGTCAGTGAAAGAATGGGTGTTTTGAGCTTTCCATAAGACACAAATGCCAGAGAAGACTCTGTGCATTCAATCATTTTTGCAACTCTACAATCAACAATACTTTGTAACTATCATGATATTTGACAGGGCTAATGTATTTTCAGAATTTTAAGTGTATAGCTCAAAATATCCAATAATAGAATAGTCAGTTTTTTCAGAAATATTTAAATTAGACCATATCATGATAATTTTATATATAATTTTGCGTAAAAATATGAGAAATCCAAGTATTTTTTTAACATCTGCAGCTATCAGTTTGCTGAGTTTCAGGTTTTTCTTTTTCTCAGCATCACCTACAAACTACACAAGTGACCTGAATGGCATAATCTTGGAGTTAAGCATCAGCACAAGTTAACATTTTGCATGGTACATGTAGTGCTGACACAACACTTGCAAAACTATCAGAATTTTAATAACTTGCACTGATAAAGTAGGATATTTTGTATTTTACTTTGTACTTCAAAATCTTTCTCAAAAACAGCAGTAAATCAAGGTGGAAACTGTTTATTGGATGGTAAATAACTTGTACCTAAGATGAATGTAAAGCAAGAAAAAAATTCACCTTATGCTTTTACACAGGTAAAATAATTGTCATTTTGGACACTTTAAGCAAAACCATATTCTGCACATATATATACACACACATTTGTATGTATGTGTGTATATGTGTATGTATTTTAAAAGTACATATATTTATATATAATACACACAGATATCAGCTCCCTCTGTTCTGTAAATTAAAAGTATATTGTCAAAATTTACAGTATCAGGGATTGTAAAGCATCAGTTTTCTTTCAGATAATGATTATTAAATATTCTTGGTTTTCCAGTATAGACATTTGTTGTGTTGTCTGATAAATTATCTAGAATTGCAGATGTAATATTTTCCAGATATTTACTGGGCTTTTATCTTGTAAGTTTTAAGTCATACCTGTGTATCTACGCCATTATCCATTGGATTTTTATATTAGCATTGCATATAAAAATTTAGAAATTCAAACAGCAGCGTGATATTACTTTTGACGTAAAAGCTGTGAAATAGTAGCTTTGAAAGTATGAAGTTTAAAAGGAAAAGACAAGGAGTTAGTGTGTAACTCCGAGGTTTTATTTTGGTATGAATATGCTCTGTGATTTGTACCAACTTTGAACTTTGGAAGCAATAATTTTACCATGACCTACATTCTCAGGTTTTTTAAAAATCATCTCATTGTAAGTGAAGTTATGTTCATTTAATTTTAATGCGGTTTGAATTTTCTTTATTAAAATCTCTAGTTAAGTATCAAAAAAAAGAAAATTCTTTTTTTTTGTTGACAATAAAAGACAAAATATGAAATGTGACATGTAATAGCAGTCACAATTGCAGTATTTATTAGTGGACTTTTTTGAACTGAATTCAGAGAATATACTTTGTGGGATAATGTCTCTGAGTTGTATGCTAACTTAGTAAATAACAATAAAAGTCATACAAGAAAATAAGTGAAGTAATCTCTTATGTTTCTGCTCTGGAACCTTGTCAAAGGTTTTTGTTATTGTTACTGTTGTTGTTGTTGTTGTTGTTGTTGTTGTTGTTGTAGTTTTTCTTAATCTAAACCAATTGTATACATGGGTATTTTTTATCTTTAAATGTTCCCTTCAAAAAACAGTAACCAGTTAGACTTAATGATATCTTAAAGTTATTCCATTGCATTTGATCTTTCCATGAGTTAAGAATCTCATGATTCTCTCCTTTGCACTAACTGGTAAGGAACAGAAGTGTGACTCACAAGTTTGCAATTTTTTGAAGCTCTTTTTAATAGATGAAAGTCATGGTGGAAATCCACCAAATAATGCTCATTTGCAATGATGAGTTTCGCATTTTCGCTCACAATTACATGAATTTCACCCTTGAATCCCTTTAAATATCTTGGGGAAATGTCATTTGGTAAAGATGATTTACTGAGAGCCAGTTTCTAATTTGTACCTAAAAATCACTGATAACAAAATAAATGCAAATCAAAATAGCTCTGAGGTTTCACCTCATACTAAATACAGTGGTAAATACGATGAGAAAAAGAAATGTGCATTACTGGAGGTACTGTGGAAAGAGAAGTACACTAATATACTATGGAACTATGATATAATTCAATCATTATAGAAAAGTAGAACTGTGTATACCCCTTAACCTTGATATGCAACTACTCAGAACATATACCAAGAAGGTAAAAGACCAGAAATGAATTTCCAGTATTTAGAAAAATATCCATAGCAGCTCTTTTTTTAGTAGCAGTGAACTGAGAATGAAATGAATACTTACTGTAAAGACTTCTTACTGTGAGGCAAGAAAAATTGAATATAAAGTGTTACAATGAATGTGGGAAGATTTTTTTGTGCACTTATGTTAAGTCAAAAATAAAAGGGAAATATACACAAATATGAAAAAGGAAACCAAATTATTAACAGTTATAATAAAAAAATTTCAATTATATAGGCCAAATAACTACAGACAAGCCAGGTAAAGCAGCAGTACAATATATTGCGACCTTTGTTGGCATGAGAGTGAAGCTGAAGAGAAAACAGACTTTTTTGGAACTTCCCTCAATCCTTGAGGAGATGGGTATAACTGGTCAGATCAGAGTGCATCTGCTGCTCCATGCTCCAAAAGCTTAAGCAAATGGTCCAGATATTTTGAACAATAACAAATTAAGGTACAATTTCCTTTGTCTGGTCCTCAGGACCTTCTGCATTTCAGTCATAATCTACCACTTTAGTGCTCCTGAATGACTTTATATTCTTTCTCCTTTTCATTTTTCCGTTATAGATTGTTAAGCCAATATTGAGAGTTGTGTATCTCATAATGTTAAGCCTGAAAATGCCTCAGTAAGGATGGTATTAGAAAATAAGACAAAATGAGAAGTGCAAAGAATATGAAAGAATGTAAGACAAGGCATCAGAAGATCTAGGTTTGAATCTTAGCCTCAATATTTACCAGGTGTGCATCTCTGGGCAACACCTTGAACTATCTCTGGGCTTCATTTTCCTGATCTACATGGTCAAAACAATCAATGTCTCGGGAAAAGGGACTTGGAGAAATACAGATATACTTTCTATGTCTAAGAAAGTTTGGTTTCATACCTCTCCAGTATTTTTGAAGTCAATTTTATGAACTTCATTTAAATTATAAAAATAATTTATTCCAAGATTTGAAATCAGACAATAGAAATATACTCAAAAGGCTCAAGACAATTTCAAGACATCATATTGTTCAGGCCAGGGAGTTTGTAGTTTTTGTCTAAAGTACATCTCGGGGATGTACTAGTAGAGTTCTAGGACTGGAGTCAGATAGACTCACCTTCCTGAGTTCAGAACCAAAACTGAAGACGTTTATTAGCAGTGTGACCCTTGACAAATCACTTAACTGAATTTGCCTCAGTTTCCTAATTTGTAAAAGGAACTGGAGAAGAAAATGGCAAAACAGTTCACTAGCTCTGCCAAGAGAGCCCTAAATCAAGTAAGAGAGTAAGACAAGACTGAAAGTGACACAACAACAAAGCCTGTCTTATATTGGTAACAATAAGGGGTACACACATGACAACAGTATTTATTTTTATTGTATTTGCAGACAATGCAACAGGCTTCACATGAGATAGGGAGAGGTATTTTTTTAATGTTTATTTATATATTTTTAGCTTTCAACATTCATTTCCATAAAATTTTGAATTCCAAATTTCGCCCCCATCTCTCCCCTCTCCCCATTCCATAACGCCTTGAATTCTGATTACCCTTTCCTTAAATATGTTCTCTCTTCTATCACACTTCTCCCTTCCCTTATCTCCATCTTCTCTCTTTTCTTGTAGGGAAGGATAGATTTCTGTACTCCACTACCTATATTTCTTATTTCCCACTGGTATGCAAAATGAATTTTCAACATTCGTTCCTAAAGCTTTGACTTCCATCTTCTTTCCCGTCCTCGCTCCCCACCCATCCCCACTGAGAACATAAACAATTCAATATACGTTATATATCAGTAGTTTTGCAAAAGCGTTCCATAATAGTCATATTGTGTAAGACTAACTATATTTCCATCCATCCTATCCTGTCCTCCATTAATTTTATTCTCTCTTTTGACCTTATCCCTCCCCAGACATGTTTACTTCTAGTTGTTCCCTCCTCCCATTTGCCCTCCCTTTCATCATCCTCCCCACTCCACTTAACCCCTTCTCCCCTACTTTCCTATAGTGTAAGATAGATTTTCATATCAAATTGAGTGCGCATGTATTTCCTTCCTTAAGCCAAATATGGTAAGAGTAAGCTTTACTGTTTTCCTCTCACCTGCTCTCCTTTCCTCTCCATTGAAAAAGCTTTTTCTTGTTTCTTTTATGAGAGATAATTTGCCCAATTCTATTTTCCCTTTCTCCTCCCAATATATTCCTCTCTCACCCCTTAATTTTATTTGTTTAGATATCATCCCTTCCTATTCAACTCACCCTGTGCTCTCTATCTGTATCTATCTTTCTATCATCTATCTATCTATCTATCTATCTATCTATCTATCTATCTATCTATCTATCTATCTATCTATCTATCTATCTATCTATCGATCTTTCTTCTACATATCATCTATCTATCCGTATATGTGTGTGTGTGTGTATAATCCCTCCAACTACCTAGTGAGAAAAGTTTCAAGAACTACAAATATTATCTTTCCATGTACGAATGTGAACAGTCTTGTGATTTTTCTTTCCTGTTCACCTTTTCATAATTCTCTTGATTTTTGTGTTTGAAAGTCAAATTTTCTATTCAGCTGTGGTGTTTTATTAAGAGTGCTTATAAGTCCGGTATTTCATTGAATGATCACTTTCCCCTGAAGTATTATACTCAGTTTTGCTGGGTAGGTTATTCTTGGTTTTAATCCTAGTTCCTTTGACTTCTGAAACATCACATCCCAAGCCCTTCAATCACTTAATGTAGATCCTGCTAGATCTTGTGTTATCCTGATTGTATTTCCAAATAACTCGAATTGTTTCTTTCTACCTGTTTGCAATATTTTCTCCTTGGCCTGAGAACTCCAAATTTTGACTACAATATTCCTAGTGGTTTCTCTTTTCAGTTCTCTTTCAGGAGATGATTGGTGGATTCTTTCACTATTTATTTTACCCTCTGGTTCTAGAATATCAGGGCAGTTTTCCTGGTTAATTTCATGAAAGATGATATCTAGGATCTTTTTTTGATCATGGCTTTCTGGTAGTCCCAAAATTATTAAATTGTCTCTCCTGGATCTATTTTCTAGTTTTTCCAATGAGATATTACACATCATATTCTATTTTTTCATTCTTTTGGTTTTGTTTTGTAATTTATTGGTTTCTCATAAAGTCATTATATGCTCCATTTTAATTCTTAAAAAAAACTATTTTCTTCAGTGAACTTTGAACCTCCTTTTCTGTTTGGCTAAGTGAGCTTTGTAAAACATTCTTCTACACATTGGCTTTTTGGACCTCTTTTGCCAATTGAGTTTGCCAATTTTTAAAGGTGTTATTTTCTTCAGAAATTTTTTGGGTCTCCTTTAGCAAGCAATTGACTTGCTTTTCATGATTTTCTTGCATTGCTCTAATTTCTATTCCTAATTCTTCCTCCACTTTTTTTACTGATTTTCAAAATCGTTTTCAGCTCTTCCATGGCCTAAGACCATTGTCTATTTGTTTTAGATGTTTTGGATGCAGAAGCCTTGACTTCCTCTGACGGTACTCATTGTTCTTCCTTCTCCAAAAGGATGGAAAAATAAATACCTGTTCATCGAGAACATAACGATCTATAGTCTTATTTTTTTCCTCATTTTTTATCATTTACCCAACCAGTTACTTGACTTTTGAGTTCTTTTTCAAGAGGGGGTGTATACTTTGGGGACCTGTAAGTTCTCAGTTCCTCCAAGGTAGCACAATCAAGTGCTTTGGGCTCTGTTCTGGGAGCTACCAAAACGTTTCTGCACAGATCTTCAAGAGAATTCCCTTTCCAGAGGCTCCACCAGCTCCACCCTGCCAGACAGCACTCTTTCTCACCCCAGGTCCGCCACTCAGGGCTGAGGCTCAGATCAGCAACTCAATTCCCCCAGAGGCTTTAGGCGAAGGGCTCCAAAAATTGATGCTGCTGCTGCTGTCACCCCCTGGGGCTGGGCTAGGGAAGAGCCCTGCTTTCTTCTCACCCAGGTGTAAAAGTTTTATCACAGATCTTTGAAGCTGTCTCTGGAGTTTGTATTTTATGCACTGTGGGGAAAGAGCTAGAGTAGGGTGCATCTTTCTACTCCACCTTCTTGGCTCAGTCAGAGGAACTCTTCAGCTTTAATAAGTGCAACAGGTTTTATAACCCCTTAGTAACATTTCTGACACCCATGCTGTGATGTTAATGGGATTTCCTACCACAACCTTCTCAGCAAAGGGTCAAAAACTATTAGCCATCTATTCATGAATACATGTTTTACCCACTAACACTGATGAGGACAGGAACTGATATTTATACTAGTTTCTTTTTCTTAGCTTTCCCTGTCTAATTTCTAAGATGATATTTCACTCAAAGTAGGCACTCAAATATTTGCTTGATAATGTAATATGAATTGGGTAATTGTTAACTGATACAAGATGGAAACAAATAGATGTCAGATTAACAACATCATTTCCTTTGGTCATATGAACAACAGAATCTTTTTAACATAAAAATCACAGGATTTCCAGAAACAAAATGGCATGACAGACATAGATTTATTAAAGCAGTATGAACAACAGGAAATAAGACAGACAGCATAAAAAAAGAAAAGAACATCAGAAAACTGAAATACTTAAAGCATCCATTTCTTTAAATCAAGAACAGTAACATGAACATACAACCTGACAGACTTTTACTTCAGGGTTTATTTTTAAATGTTATGGCCAGTCTCCTTATGGCAATGACTCATCCTAGATCCCCATACTACCCAAAAAAGACATGCAACACTTATCTTACATCATAGAAAACAAAAGGAAAGCAACAGGAAGGGAATCAGAAAAGAAGTTCTCTGCAAGGTAAAGGGGGAAACCTTAGAGTTTTGCTCCCAAGAGAAAAGGAAAAAGAAGCTCTCCTGTTGTTCATCTTTTTTTTTTTCTTCTCACAGAGTTTGCACTGGCCTAGGACTTGAACATGATTAGCCTGAATTTTACAATGAAGAAGCACTAAAGAGCTTTCCCAATAAACAGAGTTCATAAAGTAAGGAAGCTTCATTTATCATTTGAAATATTTCTAGGTTCTTGAGGAAAATACTAAAAGGAGGAAGACTGAAGTAGAAGCTAAATTTCTGTACTTCAAATCATATTATAAATTATTATTCATCAACCCACCTCAATATCAGTTAAAAAATAATGAGTTCAATGAAACAGATTAGATAAATTAACAACAGAAGTATTTTAATTCAACAACCTATAACAGAATAAACTGGAAAGCACAAACTTCTTGCTGAAGTCCCTATTTGATAATTACTTTTGGGAAAATAGGAAAAATTAAAAAATTTAGATATTTTACACTATATGCTACAAAAGGCTCATTTTTCAATTACTTTAGCACCATGTAAACATAAAACTATAAAAGCATAAAGAATGGAGGTATTTTTCACAACCATAATTTGGAGGAAATTCTTAACAGAAGATAGAAATCACAAAATATAAACTGGATCATTTTGATAACATGAAATTGAAAAGATACTATTTCAGCTAA
Organism: Notamacropus eugenii; assembly: GCF_028372415.1. NCBI lineage: Eukaryota > Metazoa > Chordata > Mammalia > Diprotodontia > Macropodidae > Notamacropus > Notamacropus eugenii. Next base: position 73,490,776 of record NC_092878.1, on the reverse strand, counting down.
GATAACAGGAAATAATTTCACAGGGATAATAAAATTTTTATTAAATATCTCTGATGTAATAGTTTTATATCCAAGATAGAGGAAAAATTAGCACAAATATATAACAGGTCCAAGAACCATTTCCCAGTAGAGAATTGGCCCCAAAATATGAACAGTTAAAAATTAATGGCAAGCTATTAAAATTACATAAAAGACTTTTGCATAATACTAGCGATAAAATAAATGAAAATTAAAAAAAAAACCTACACTGAGAAAATGGACAAAAATGATAGATAAAAGTCAAGGTGGGAGAGTTGTGAATTGGAACAACTATTCTGGAAAGCAATTTGGAAAAATGGTATTTTTTTTAATTTCCATACTCTATAATCCGGAAAAGCTATTGCTAAGCACCATCATCATCATCATCTTCATCTTCTTCATCATCATCATCATCATTTTAATTAGGATTTACATGACAAAACACTTTAAAACATTATCACGTTTAATTCTCACAACAACTCTAGAAAGAAGTGATATTATTATCTGATCCATTTTACATATGACAAATCTAAGTCAGAGGTGAGGTGACTTGCTTAAAGTCACACTGATAATAACTGATAGAGGCTTGATTTGAACTTTATTCTTATTTCTAAATACAAAGATCTATCCACTGCACCACATAGACATATGTATGCACGTATGTGTGTGTGTATCATTATGTCAAGAATAAAAAAAAATTACCCCTATGTGATAAAATATTAATGACTTCTACTATTCAATACTTATGGTAGAAAACGACCACGTTGTTTGGGAAATGGATAAAGAAATTATGGTAGATAACACTGGAATATTAGTGCCTTGTAACAAAAAATATACATGCGGATTTCAGAAGAACGTGGGAAGAAATAAGAAGTAAAGGAGGTTCATCTGAAGTAAGCAGGTTCAGGAGGAAAAAAATGCACAATGATGAAAAATTAACTTGAAGAACCACCAACAACAGCCACCTGCAAAAAAACAAAAAAAAAATAACAATTGAATAGTACGTAATTGTGACACACCTTACCTTTGCAGTATTGTTGAGGAAAGGCACCTCCCTCCTTTCAGTATAGAGGTAAAAATGTATAATCTTTCTGTAACATTCAGACATCATGCTGAAAAAGTTTATTTTCCTTATAAAAGATTTTATTTTCCTTTGAAAGGCTACAGAGGTATCCAAGTGTGAGAGGAGTATAGTTAAAAATGAATGTTTTGTAATAACAAAAGTAAACAATATAAATTAATTTGAAGTTTAAAAATAATATTTATTGAACATTAGAAAATGTGAGATTATCACGTTTTCCCTTTAGGGAAGTAGTAGAGGCCTCACTCGCTTCATAAATTTGAAACCATGAGCTCAAGGCACTAAGGAAATCATTCTTCAGCAGTGATCGTCGTGGTGCCCAGTCTGATGGAATAGTCCAAGCTCTGTAATTATGTAGGACCACGAAAGATTTTGGATCTTACATCTTCTTTTCTGTTATTTGAAAACAAAAAACTGTTAAGAAAGAGAAAATAAAAGATTAACATGGGGGAGATGATTTTTTACCTCTAAATCACTTCAAGCTATCGTAGCCTAGAACAAAATAATAAAACATCTTTTAGGTATCTGTTTGCTCAGAAGACTCGAACCATCTTTAAATTACAGATGTTTGTTCATACTTCGCAAAACAAACAAAAAATAACAACCTCCGACCACAAAATGAAATCTATTTAGTGTGGTTCTGTATCCAAAAGTTACTTAATAATATTCTATGTTGAACGTTAAAAAAAATGTAAAGATAGTGTAGTTTGAGGGTTAGAAAGTAGACTTTGGTATTAATAGTTCCTGGATTCATTTCCTGCTTGTGAAGTATTCTAGATTCATGGTCATAGATGAAACATTTACCCTCTTAGTGTCTTGGATTTACAGATTCAAAATTTATTTAATTTTCTGATTTCTATCAGTGGTGGAAAGTTTGACAATGGAAGTTCTTCTTTTTTTTTTTTTAATGTTTAACAATCACTGCCATACAATTGCGATTTTATCCCCCCCCACCTACCCCCCGCTACCCCCCTCCCTCCCCACGACTGCATACAATTCTGTATAGATTCTACATATACTTTCCTATTGAGTATATTTTCACTATAGTCATGCTATGTAGTCAGACTAAGATAAATGAAAGAAATCGTATAACAAATCAGAACATGATACACAAACACATACACATACACAAACATGATCTGCTACATTTTGTGAGTGACTTCCATATTTCTCTCTCTGAGTGTGGAAGGTATTTTGCCTTGAGAACCACCTTCGGGATTTTTTTTTTTATTAGAAGTTTTTGCGTTATTACAAAAATCCAAGTCTACCAGAAAAAACTCTCACACACTGTGGTCGTTGCTGTGCACAAAGTTCTCCTGGTTCTGCTCCTTTCACTCAGCATCAGGTCATATAAGTCCTTCCAGGCCTCTCTGAAGTCTTCTTGTTCATCATTTCTTATGGCACAATAATACTCCATTACATTCATATACCATAATTTATTCAGCCATTCCCCAATTAATGGGCATCCCCTTGACTTCCAGTTTTTGGCAACTACATAGAGTGCTGCTATAAATATTTTTGAACATGTGGGACCCTTTCCCATTTTTATGATCTCTTGGGGATATAGTCCTAGTAGCGATATTGCTGGGTCAAAGGGTATGCACATTTTTGTAGCCCTTTGGGCATAGTTCCAAATTGCTCTCCAGAATGGGACAACGGAAGTTCTTTGCTCAGATGATATCTTAGGTTTGCATTTCCCCAGACTATCCCTCAAAGGAAAAAAAAAGGAAGGAGTAGTAAATAATCTAAAGGGAAGATAGAATTTTAAGATTAAAGTTTATAAGGACCTTAAAAGGGAACATATACACACACACACACACACACACTCACTTACAAACATATAGACATATGTCCATGCATATGTATATACATACACACGACTGTGTATATATGTATACATGTGTATATATATATATATATATATATATATATATATATATATATATATATATATATATATATATATATATATATATCAGTATGGCTAAAATAATCAATCAGGTTTTCTGTTTCTACTTTTTCCTGCCTTTCATTTATTCAGTATTATAATGTACACAAAGCATGTTTAAGGTAGAAAAGCTTATTCTTGAAGGAAATTTTAAAAAGAATATTGTTTAAAGCAAAAAGCCTTTTTGTCATGTGAAAAATAATAACACATTTTTAAATAGTATTTGAAATATTACAGAGTCCTTTGCTCATATCAGCCCTGTGAGGCAAAAATCCAGGTAATATTATCCTCATTTTATTTTTTAATGTTTATTTATTTTATTTTTTAATTTTCAACATTCATTTCCACAAAATTTTGAGTTCTAAATTTCCTCCTCATCTTTCCCCTCCCCCATTCCATAACACCTTGAATTCTGATTACCTCTTCTTTCAGTATGTTCTCTCTTCTCTCACACTTCTCCCTTCCCTTTTCCCCATCTTCACTCTTTTCTTGTAGGGCAAGGTAGATTTCTATGCCCCATTACCTGTATTTCTAATTTTCCAGCTGTATGGAAAAACAATTCAAACAATTGTTCCTAAAATTTTGAGTTCCAACTTCATTTCTTTCCTCCCTTCACAGCCATCCCCACTGAGAAGGCAAGCAATTCTTTATAGGCTATATAAGTGTAGTTTTGCAAGAGTTCCATAATAGTCATGTTGTGCAAGACTAACAATACTTCCCTCCATTATCTCTTCCCCCCCTTTTATTCTGTTCTGTCTTTTGACCTTGTCCCTCCTCAAAAGTGTTTACTTTTAATTACTCCCTCCTCTCATTTGCCCACCCTTCTATCATCCCCCACCCCACTTGTCCACTTCCTCCCTACTTTCCTGTAGTGTAAGCTAGATTTTCATACCAAATTGAGAGAGCATGTTATCCCCTTCGTAAGTCAAATGTGAAGAGGGTAAGCTTAATTTTTTTCCTTCTCACCTCCTCCCTTTTCTCCTCCATTGAAAAAGCTTTTTCTTACCTCCTTTATGAGAGATAATTTGCCCCACTCCATTTTCCCTTTCTTCTCTCAATACATTACTCTCTCACCCCCTAACTTTATTTTGAGATATCATCCCTTCTTATTCAACTCTCTCTCTCTCTCTCTCTCTCTCTCTCTCTCTCTCTCTCTCTCTCTCTCTCTCTCTCTCTCTCTCTCTCTCTCTCTCTCCCTACTAGATCTTGAGGTATCCTGACTGTATTTCCACAGTACTAGAATTGTTTCTTTCTAGCTGTTTGTAATAACTTCACCTTGACTTGGGAACTCTGAAATTTGGCTACAGTGTTCCCAGCAGTTTCTCTTTTTGGGTTTCTTTCAGGAGGTGATTGGTGTATTCATTCAATATATTTTTTTTTACCTTTTGTTTCTAGAATATCAGGGTAGTTTTCCTTGATAATTTCATGAAAGATGGTATCTGGGCTGTTTATTTGATCATGGCTTTCAGGAAGTCCTATAATTTTTAAATTGTGTCTCTTGGATCTATTTTTCAGGTCAGTTGTTTTTCCAATGTAATATTTCACATCATAAACTATGTTTTCATTCTTTTCATTTTGTTTTGTAATTTCTTGGTTTCTCATAACATCATTAGCTTTCATGTGCTCTATTTTAATTTTTAAAGAATTATTTTCTTCAGTGAGCTTATGAACCTCCTTTTACATTTCGCATATTATGCTTTTTAAAGCATTCTTCTCCCCATGGCTTTTTGGACCTCTTTTGCGCATTGAGTTAGTGTTATTTTCTTCAGTATTTTGGGGGGTCTCTTAGCAAGCTGTTGACTTACTTTTCATAATTTTTTTTTATTGTTCTCATTTCTCTTCCTAATTTTTCTTCCACCTCTTATACTTGATTTTTCAAATCCTTTTTGAGCTCTTTAATGGCCTGAGACCATTGAGCTCTTTAATAGCCTGAGACCATTGCATATTTCTTTGGAGGTTTTGGATGCAGAAGGCTTGACTTCCTCTGATGTCATGCATTGTGCTTCCTCATCCAAAAGGATGGAAGAAAATACCTGTTCACCAAGAAAGGAAATTTCTATATTCTTATTTTTTCATTTTTGGTCATTTCCCCAGCCAGTTACTTGACTTTCGAGTACTTTCTCAAGAGGAGGGTATAATCTGGGGACTTGTAAGTTCTCAGTTCCTCCAGGGTGGCACAATCAAGGGAGAGGAGTTTACTCCTCTCCTGGCCTGTGCACTGATCTGGGAGCAACTAAAACTTTTCTACCCAGAATCTGTCAGTAGAATTACCTCTCCACAACTGCCTCTAGGTCCACTAAGCCAGCGTTCCTCCTCACCCCAGGGCCACGCTCAGAGCTGAAATTCAGAGCAGCAGCTCAATTCCCCCAGGGGCTTTAGTTGGAGGACTCCCAGGGCTGCCATTCAGGGCTATTTCAGATCAGCTGCTCAATTCCCCCAGGAGCTTCAGGAAGAGGGCTCTAAAAGTGGATGCTGGTGCTGCAGTGGCTGCTGCTGGTAGTCCAGTCCAGACCATGTTCTTTCTTATTGGCCTTTGGCATTTGTGGGTTGAGCAATCTGGGAATTGCTGCTGCCCATGGCTCTCTGACTCCTGTTCTGCTACTTTTGCTGATGCCCTGCAGCCAAGGCTGGAGTGACCAGTGTGACAGACCTTTCCTGTGGGCCTTTCAGGCTGTTTTGGGCTGAAAATCTCTTTCACTCTGTCTCTTTGTGGCTTCTGTTGCTCTAGAATTTGTTTAGAGCCATTTTTAACTGATATTTTATTGGCTATGTATGGGAGATTCTTACAGGTCTGTTTTTCTACTCTGCCATTTTGGCTCTGCCCCTTAACTCACTTTTCTTACCAGTGATAATGGCATTATACTTGTTAATAGAAACATAACTTAATATCTAGAGAAGTTTTAAGGCAGAAAATAAATAATGCCCATCATTTTAATTACATCATTAAATAAAAGATATATTATTTAATCACCATAGGTAATTCACTTTAACAGAATCATCACAATTTAGAACACAATTTCAAACTTCTAAATGAAATCAATTTTAAGGACTTTTGGCTCCCTTGCTGTATTTGATACATAAATACTGTGGAACTTTCTAAGAAAATTGAAACTAATAAATATCTAAAATAAATAAACAAGAAATAAAAGAGAATCATTGGCATTATCTCAGAATTGTTTCATCTCAGAATTGTTTCTTCATCTACAAATCTTCCTAATATTTAGAGCTATCTTTTTCATATTATAGAATTTGGACCTAGATGGAAATAGGGAAATCACTAAAATTGTATTAATTAATTAATTAAATAATTTTATTAATTAATACATGATGTTAATAGACACTTAACTGGGATCTATGTTCCCTAGAGCAAATTCTGATGAAATGTGTTTCGGGCCAAGGAGATGTAAGTTATGACTATTTATTTGTGTGAGTTAAGTAAATTAGACATAGCTCACCTGAGCTGAGGAAATTACTGGAAAACAGGATATATAAGGTTCAGATACTGAGGTGCAAAAGGTCTATAAGCCAGGATGTTGTTTATTGTGGAGGATGGAGATGAAATAAAGGAAAACAGATGAGAGCAATATAGCTATGGATAGAATGAAGTGACCTTTACTGTCACTCAACAACCTTCTTCCCCCAGTCTTACATTTTGCTTCCTCCCTCAGTTCTACACTTCTCTTTATGGTGGTAGGTTTACCCACTACACTAATACTGAACAACAATCAATTAGCAAGCATATAATCACTCTGCATGTGCAGAAGTTTAGCATTTACTTCAGGGGAGGTGATAGATTTTGTAGTAAAATCAGGCTGAAATTCCATTATTTTGACTGACAGTAGCCTTTTTCAGGAATATAATTTGTAGTAAAAGAAATGCTTTTAATTAAATGCATTTGATATTTTTTAAATAAAGTGACCATTATATTCAAACACATTCTAAAACTATTTAAAAATTAAAGTGAATAAAAAAGAAATTTATATATATATATGTATGTATATATATATATGTATGTATGTGTATATATATATATGTATATATATATATATATACTTAACTTGCTTATAGCTTTAAAAGTAAATGTTAGTAATTTTAAGGATTGCATTTTTATTTTCAAAGAAGGGCACTATGCTATGTGACCTCCGTTATGACTATGTATAAATGAACATATTCTCAAAATAAAAAGCAAAAAAAAAATTGCATCATTTCCTGCCCTAGTCAGAAAACTGGAATACTATATCCACATTTTGCTCTAAGAAATTGACAGTTCTCCTGTCTAGGGTATAAATCTGCATCTGAAACAATGCTGTTCCTGTTTTATTTTCTTTAATAGTCCTTTTGTCTGGACCATCTGTTCAGAGTTCTAGAAGAAGCTGTTATTCTGATTCAGAGTTCTTGGTTATAATGTAACATGTTGGTGACCACCCACTCTGTGGCATTTTAAACCTTTCCCCTAAGTCCTATGGATATCTGTTCACTCAATGATGCACTCCAAGTGCCCAGAAAATGATCAACTTTCCAAGAAATGGGCCATCACAGTGTGGTTATATTCAAGGTCTTCCAGTATTCTATATGTTACATATTCTGGGAAAATATAATGCCCTTATTTACCATTACAGATATAGATCACTCACTGATGTGCGTTATACAAAATAGTCACTCACAATTGTGACATATTTAAATTTTAAGCATAACCATTCATTTAACAGTTGGAGAAATAAATATTAACAACTGCAGTGCTCAAGTATTAAAGCAAAAGCAGAAATAATAAATACCAAGAATCTTTGGTCACACCTTCTCACCACTGAACTCATTATCCATGAAAAAGATTGGATATCCAACACAGAGGAAACTGACATGGAAAATATAATTGAAAAAAACTCATATGCTCAGGGTAACTCACAATTCAGGGAATATAAAGGTCAGTGTCCCCTTTCTACAATACATTAAAATACCTTTATTAGAATACCTTCTGGGTGGAACAATTGCTCCTATAGCTGAACTGAATTGATTTATACTGTGCTTTCCCAAGACCTCCCTGGGCATATTTTAGTGAAATTAGTCAATCTGCTGTGTGACTGGCTTTTCTAGTTCTCTGCTTAGCACATGGTTAATTATCAAGTATTCATCTATTGTCTATCACTCAGATTAACATTTCCCATAATCATAGAAAGTTCCTGTGTTCTTATTTGAACTTTGGTTGATCTAAAAATTCTCACTTCTGAATGTGCACATCATTGAAATACACTGTGTTCTCCACTGTCTCAGCCAATCTATCACTTCTGAGAAGAACTTTGACAAAGAAAAGTGAATTGTAAAGTCACTCCTAACTTATCAGTGAATTCTTTTTTTATAATTTTAAAATCATTGGTGAGTTTTTCTTCTATTTCCTTCTTCAGCTGTTCCAGGAGAGCTGGTTGTGCTTGCAAGTTCATAGTCCCTTCTGAAGTTTCAGATGGAAGTACAATCTCAGCTCTGACCTCTTTGGTGTTTGTGTTTTGGTCCTTATCCCCATAGAAAGATTCTATGGCTTTTTCACTTTTTGTCTGCTTTTTCCTGTTCATAATGTTGACTGAGTGTTATAGCTTCTGGTTCTTTCAGTCAGAAGGTACAGAACTTTGTGTTGAGCTGATGTGTGTAGAGGCTATAAGCAGGTTTTTGTTTTTTGTTTCCCAGATCATCTCTGGAGTTAGCTTGTTAGGTGTGTGGGAGGAGTGGTCTGGTCACAGGAGATCTCCTCAGCTGAACTGAGGCAAAGGCTAGTTCAGGGGATGGTGATCCCAGCGTCCCTATTGTCTTCCCTTTTCCCCTGGAGGGATGAGGCACGCCTAGATGCTAATGCATGTTCCCACCCATCCTGGGGCTCCTCTCCTGGCACTGAGGCTTGCCTGGGTCTCAATGCGAATTTTCTCTGTCCTGGGTCCTCTGTCCTTCCAGATCGTCTCCACCACAGTAGGAGGAATCCCCCTTTGTTATTTTCGTAGCCTCTGGTGTTATGAGACTATGTGCCCCCTTCTGCAGTTCCTGCTGATCCAGGATTTTTCTGGGGAAATATTTTATGGTTATTTCACGGTCATCAGCGGGGGAGGAGAGAGCATTTACTGATCACTCCACCATCCTGGCTCCTGGAAGTTGAAGTAGGTGACTTACCAAAATTTAATCTTCAGGCTGAAGTTCTCAGGAGCTGCTGCGCTGATATCTGGTGCTCAGCGGCTCTCACCAGCTTGCTTTGGCTTGTCTCCTGCTCTGCTGGTTCCGCCCACTGCTCTCAGGCTTCTCAGGTCCCTTCCACCCTGCTGTGCTGACCACGCTGCGCTGTGCGCTGGGGGCTCACCCCGCGAAACAGATCCTTCCCGTGGACCTTCCAGTCTAACCTGGCCTCCGAATCTGTCAAAGTCTGCCACCCACTGGATTCTGCACCTCCAAAGTTTGGTCAGGTTCTCCTTTCAGAGATATCCAAAGGAGTTTGTCCAGGAGCTTAGGTGAGTCGTTGCTTTCACTCCACCATCTTGGCTCAGCCCCACTGCTAACTTAACCAATGCTGTATCAGAAGCAGACTTGTCCCTAGACAAGTGAATTATCCTTTGCTTGAGGAAGAGCATTGTCAAGCTAGAATGCACTGGATAAGAAAAGCAGGTAAGGAGGTGACTGAAAATCTGATACCAAATTAAAAAAAAATTATGACACACACAAACATAAACACACGTACAATACATGTATACATGCATGCATATATGTGTATGTACATATGCACATACATATGTAAGAAATATATACATACACATGTACCTATATGTGTGTATACATACATATGGATATTATGGATATATATTTATATATGTATATATTTGAAAATTGTGTTTAGTCTGAGAAGAAAAGCTTTGGAGGAGGTCATAATTACTGCCTTAAAATAGTTGAAAACTTTTCATATTAAAGAGAAATTAAGCCTATTTTGTGTGGTCCATTTCTCTATAGCAGAAATCTAGTCTCTATTCATTTCATCCTAGATCCAAAATTCAAAACCAAGGAGTTGACACTGGAGGGAAAAGAATTTAAATCAATTTAAAGGAAAACTTCTTAACAAGCCAGGATTAGGATAGAGCCTGTGACTTCAATGGTATAGAACCACCCAAATATGGAATGTACACTTCTGAAGGTTTCAGGAAGTAATAATTTAACTATCAATAAAGTCTTCAAGCCAAGGATACATAACTACTTTAAGTGATTTCTTTAGTAGAGATCTCAAGATCTTCAAGCTTTAAGTAGAGGTTGAACTAGATAACCCCTAAAACCTTTCCCATATTCAAGATTCTATCATTCAAATAAACACACATATCCAGTGTCTCTAGCTGCACACTTGATTTCCCCATTCCAATTGTTCCCATCAAATCCAATATTCTGAAAATAAGGACAAGGACAAGGTAGTCTTCTGGCAGAACTCTTAGTTTCTTTCAACTCAGTAACCATGCATAAAATGAAACCTTTCAGGACCAGCAGATAGTGCCACTTCTGGCGTTAAATAATTTTGTATTTACATTGAATGTATTATATATAATTCAATATATTCAATATAAATACAAAATAATGTAAAGCCAGAAGTGACACTATCTGCTGGTCCTGAAATTGAATATATTATATATAAGGGGTATAGGGTGTGATGAAGGAGGACCAGTACCTTTGGTGTGATGGCTACTGAACCCTTTTCGGGGCTCTTTCCACCTTTGGTGTCCACTTGTTTCACCTAACTCTCACCTGTGGCTCCAAGAATTTGCAGGATGCTCAGTAGCACACATCCATAAACTGTTTTGGCAGACAGACCAAACCAGGTTGAGGGTAACTAAGGATTCTCAAACCCACTAGTGAGTTAAGGGGGTGTCTACCCCAAGCAAGTGAAGACTTCATCTGCTAGAACAGATGGATGAGAACAATTTGTTGCAATGGCCATGAAGGCACATGAAGCAAGCAATGTGGATTGATTAGAGTTTAGTTTGACACTGAAGATGCCAAGGTCATCCAATGCATCCTGAACCATCGCCAGGTGTCTTGACTCTGTCCTGCCACTGGACTATGATGACTCAGGAAAAGAGAATGAGGCTGACGACTTGCAACTCTGCCTCACTTAAATCCAGTTTACACAGGAATCAAAACACATCACACATACCATTTCACTATTATGCCTCAAAGTCCTGTGGAGACAGGGGTAGGCGGGGAATCCCACTACGTGGTCAAAACACACACACACACACACATACACACACACACACAAATGTACAAAAACATCTGCAAAGATGATTCCTCTCACCATCGGCACATGGAATGTGTGCACACTAATAGACAACACAAAATCGAGTAGAACTGAAAGAAGAACTGCTCTTATTGCAAGAGAACTCAACAGGTATGGCACCCAAATATCAGCCCTGAGTGAAACAAGTTTGTCAAATTAAGGCCAGCTTACTGAAGTTGGAGTTGGATACACCTTTTTCTGGAGTGGGCCCAGTGAAGGGATGCATCGTGAAGCTGGTGTGGGTTTTGCAATCAAAACTAATCTAATCAGCAAGTTGGTATGCCTGCCAAAAAGAGTGAATGACAGGCTCATGAAAATATGATTGCCACACAGAGGAAAATGCCATGCCACCATCATCAGTGCTTATGGTCCCAACATGACAAACACTGATGAAGTCAAAGAAAAATTTTATGAAGACCCAAAGACCCTTATCGTCAATGTGCCAAAAGAGGACAAGGTTATAATTCCAGGTGATTTTAATGCTAGAGCAGGCTCAGACTACCAGAATTGGCAGGGGGTCCTAGGGAGAAATGGAGTGGGAAACAACAACAGCAATGGTCATTTACTACTGAAGACTTGTGCATCGCATGACCTCATCACCAACACTGTCTTCCATTCACCTAAATGCAATTAAACATCGTGGATGCACCCTTGCAGCAAACACTGGCATCTAATAGATTATGTGATTGTAAGGAGAACAGACAGACAAGTTGTGAGAGTGACAAAGGCAATGTGTGGTGCAGAGTGCTGGACATATCATAGACTTATCCTTTCCAAGCTAAATATTTGCATTCATCAAAAGCGCAATCCCCAAGGCAAAATGACTACCAGAAGAATTAGTGTCAACAAATTAGAGAACGTCTCTGAGGGTGACCATTTTGCTGCTGACTTGGAGGGAATGTTGAATCAACATGCAGTTGGCAACAATGGAGCAGAAAAGGAGTGGGCAGCTCTCAGAGATCTGTTGTACAACACTACATGTGCTCATCTGGGTCAGAACACTTTCCAACACTAAGACTGTATTGATGAAAATAATGGGGAAATCTAGAAGCTGCTAAATGAAAAACATGAACTTTATAGGATTTACCAGCAGGATAATTCATCCACCTCTAAGAAGGAAGCATTTAATTCCATCCAAAGCAAATACAAGTAAAGCTTAGAGAGATGCAAGATTCCTGGCTCAGTAGGAAGGCAGTTGAAATTCAATTTAATGCTGATAGTAAAAATCCAAAGTGCTTTTATGATTCCCTGAAAGGTACTTATGGACCAAAACTTATGGTGCATCACAACTACTCAGAGCTGATGGAACCACATTGATTATTGATAAGGACATCATCCTAGAGAGACAACCTGAGCACTTCCATAGTGTTCTCAACAGACCATCATCACTCAATGTTGAGGCCATGGACTGTTTACCTCAGTGGCTTCAGAACACCATATAGACAAATAGTCTATATGGTGTTTGCTGCCTGACAACTTCAGAAGTGCCAGGAGAAGAACAGAGGTCTGTACACAATGTTTGTGGATCTAACCAAGGCCTTTAACACTGTTAGTCATGAGAGCTTATGGAAAATTATGTCAAAATTTGGTTGCCCGGAGAAGTTCATCAGTACTATACATCAATTTCATGACGATATGTTTCTCAGGCTGTGAATAATGGACAAAGTTCTCGTTCTAGTCACCAATGGAGTGAAACAGGACTGTGGGCTTACTTTAATGCTTTTTAGCATGATGTTTTTAGCCCTATTGACAAATGATTTCAATGGGGATGAACACATCATCAAGGTCAACTACCATACTGATGGTAAGTTCTTCCATTTGAAAAGGTTACAAGCCAAGACCAAAGTGGAGGCAGTATTGGTGCATGATTTTCTGTTTGCAGATGACTGTGCACGCAGTTCAGACTCTGAAGCTGAGATACAACAAAGTATGGATCAATTCTGTGCTGTCTGTGCTAATTTTGGCCTAATAATTAACACCAAAAAAAGACAGGTGCTCCATCAGCAACCACCACACCCTCTATGTGTGGAACCATTGGTTACAACAAATGGAGAAGTTTTAAATGCTGTAGATAAGTTCACTTACCTTGGCAGTGTACTTTCCAGGGATGTACACATTGACAATGAGGAGGATGCATGCATTGTCAGAGCTAGCTCAGTGTTTGGGAGGCTCTGAAGAAAGCTTTGGGAGAGAAGAGGTTTTCGACTGACTACCCTACTGAAGGTCTACAGAGCCATTATGCTGAACTCATTGTTATATGGTTGTGAAACATGGACTGTCTACCAGTGCCACGCCAGGAAACTGAATAGCTGTTTGAACTGTCTTAGGAAGATTTTGAGGATCGCCTGGCATGATAAGGTACCAGACACTGAAGTCCTTGCTCGAGTTGAACTGCCAAGTATGCAAACTATATTTCAAAGAGTGCAACTCCGATGGGCTAGCTACGTTGTTCGAATGCAAAATGTTCACTTGCCAAAGTCTATTTCATGGAGAACTTGCATGGGGCAGGCGACCACATAGTGGCCAGAAGAAACGACACATGGACACTTTCAAGGTCTCTCTCAAGAACTTTGTATTTGGCTGTGTGCACCGGCACAGGACCGTGCAGCATGGCATGCCTACATAAGGAAAGGTGCTGTGCTCTTTGAGCAAAGCAGAATTGAGCGCAAATTTGGGATGTCCACCCCAAATATTCAAATGGACTATCTGTGCCCAACCTGGGGAAGGGCATTCCGAGCTCGTATTGGTCTGATTAGCCACAGTGATACACAAGGAAATTTCACTTTCCAATGGTGACGTCATTTTGGTCCTCCTGAAAGACAAAGGACAAAAACCAACCATCTAAGTATATATAAAGATGAATGAAATCAGGAAGAGCTGGGTTCAAAATCTCCCTCTAACACATACTGGAGATGTGACACCAGAAGTCCCTTGACCCCTTGATTCTGCCACACAACTCTCAAAGCTCTTAAATTGTGTGGAAAGAACACGTCTACATTGGTAGAGGGAATTTCCTCAGTGGTAATTTTTTATGTCAGTGAAATAAGAAGAAAAAAATTGTTACACACAAAAAAACTAATTGAACATTTTCATCTGCACGTATAAGCAAATGTTTCTCTCACTATCCTTTTAACATATTGAAAGTCTTTGAGGACAGGGATTGTTTCAGGTTTTTCTTTATATCACCAGTACCTTGCATCATCCTGAATATATAATAAATATCTATAAAAGCTCATTGATCAGTTGCAGCAAAAGCTGCATCTTGTTTGTTTTCATTTTCCACTGGTTATGATACATGTCCCAACTGATAGCACCACCATGCCTTGGGTACACCTTCAGAGATGGTAGTACCTTTACAAGTGACCTAGCTCCCAAACTATATCTGTAACTTTATTTGTGTTAATCTTTTTTGCATCTTTTAGATGTCTATCCTCCTCCTCCTCTTGCTTCTCCTCTTCCTCTTCCTCATCTAAAGGAATCATCACTTATATAATAAAGTTTCCTTTTGTTTTTATTTTGTTTGTAAGAAGAAATAGACAAAAATCAGAAAATCAAATCAACATATAAAGAAAGAAAAGAAAAGAAAAAAACTCAGGCATTTTATGCAGTTCTCCAGACCAACATGTCTCCTTTGCTTCTTCAAATGTGTGTGTGTGGTATGGTGTGTGTGTGTGTGCATGTCTGTGTGTGTGTGTAAGTGTGCAAGAACTTTTTAATATCTCATTTCGGAAGACGTCTTTTTCTTTTGTATTTTGACCAAATCATTTTGATTTGGTTGTTTTTTCTTTCCATTTATGTTATTATAGTCATAGTAAATATATTTTCCCCTTGGATCTGCTTACTTGGCAATGTAATTAATGTAAATTTTCATGCTTTTCTATATTTATTATATTTGTCTTTTCCTATAATGCAGTAAAATTGCATTACATTCAAGTACAAAATATTATTTCATCTTCTCCAGTTGATGAGGTACTTTGCTTCTGATTCTATGCTTCCACATAAATTTTTGCTAAAATACTTAGTGAACATGAAGCATTTCCTTTTGAGACTAACCTCTTTTGGAGACATAGGCAAAACCAATATAGAGGAGTAAAAGCAGGGGCTTGCTTGAGTTCTCCCTCAAACCCCTCCAAATACTCATAAAAATAATTGTAAAAATGTTTTAGAACTTGAGAACCCACAAAACGACAGAGTGAAACAAATTTCCAGCCTAAGATAACCTGGAAGGTAGATAGGGAAAGGTCTATTGCACCAGGTTGGGAGAGGAGCACATAGGTACAAACTTCCCCCCACCCCCTCCCAGCAGATCTGGAGAAATCCTCCAGGAACTGAATAACTGGCAATTGTGATGGGTTACATAATTCTAAACCCAGAAATGACACAAACAGCTTTGAAGGTCAATAGGAAAGGTGTATTGAACCTAGGTGACAGAGGAGACCAGTCTAGCCATAGTTCCAGGGCAGCAGCTTCAGTGGAAATGGCAAATGCTTCCAGAGCTTCTGACCCAGAGATAGGGTAGGAGTTGAGGGGCTAGTCAGAGGGGGATTGCAAGGATCTCTTTTCTCTTACCCAGGTGGGATTTTTGTACTGTAACCTGCTTGGATCTGGGTCACAGTCCGGGGTGATGGTTCTGGTGTAAGAAAGAGTGCTGATGTGGTGGAGCTTGTGGTGGCTGTGGAGAAGGAATCCTTCTCAAAGGTCCAAAGCAGAAAAGAGTGCTTGTGGTCACTCACACGCCAGAGAAGAGGTCAAGAAAGGATTAAATACAACTTCTTTGATCATTACATCTTGGAAGAACTCAAAATTTATAGATCCTATAAGCATTTCTGAAAGTAACTCCACAAAAGAGCTGGAGAAAAGCCTGAAGCTAGGGACAGTTCACCCCCCATAATGGAAGCAGAGTTCTACCTTTACAACAAGCCAAGTAATTGGCTGGGAAAATGGGAGGAGTAAAAAACAAAACAACCACATCCAAAAGCAAACCTCACGCTATAGAATCTTACTTTGGTGACAGAGAAGATCGCAACATACAGAAAGAAGAAAAAAAGTCAAAGCATGCACATTCAAAGCCCCCGAGAAAAATAAGAAGTGAGCTCAAGCCATCGAAGGGATCAGAAATGATTTTGAAAATCACATAAGAGAAGTAGAGGAAAAAGAATGCGAGTGATGCAAGAAGTTGATGAAAAACAAGTACACACCTTCCTAAAGGAGGCCTCTCCCCTGCAAATGTTGAAGAAAATAACACCTTAAAAATAGACCAACTCAGATAGCAAAAATGATCGAAAAAGCCAATGAGGAGAAGAAGGTCTTACAAAACAGAGTTGACCAAATGGAAAATGAGATCCAAAAGCTAACTGAAGAAAATAATTCCCTAAAAATTAGAATGGAGGAGATGGAAGATAATGAATTCACGAGAAATCAAGATATTATAAAAACAGAACCCAAAGAATGAAACAAATAGGAGGAAAAGAAAGAAAAAAAAGAGTAGAAATGTGAAATATCTCATTGGAAAAATAACTGACCTGGAAAACAGATTTAGTAGAGATAATTTAAAAATTATTGCACTGCCTTTTAAAGCCGTGATCACAAAAACAGACTGGACATTATCTTTCAAGAAATTATCAGAGAAAACTACCTTGATATTCTAGAACAAGAGGGCAAAATAGAAATGGAAAGAATCCACCTATCACCTCCTAAAAGAGATCCCCAAAGGAAAATTCCTAGAAATATTATAGCCAAATTACAGAGTTATCAGGTGAAGGACAAAATATTGCAAGCAGTCCAGAAGAAACATTTCGAGTATTGTGGAAACCCAATCAGGATAAAACAATATTCAGCCATTTTTATGTTAAAGAATCTGAGGACTTGGAATATGATATTCCAGATGTCAAAGGATGTAGGATTAAAACCAATACTAATCTACCCAGCAAAACTGTGTGTAATACTTCAAGAGAAAAATTGACATCCAATGAAATAAAGGACTTTCAAGCATTCTTGATGAAAAGACGAAAGCTGAATAGAATATTTGACTTTCAAATATATAACTCCAGAGAAACATGAAAAGGTAAACAGGAAAGAAAAATCATAAAGGACTTATTAAAATTAAACTGTTTACAATCCTACATGGAAAGATGAAATTTTCAGAGCCAATATGGCAGAATAGAAGCAGTGACCTACTACAGATCTCCAGCTAAATTACTCAAAAAAAAAATCTATGAAAATGACTCTAAACAACTTCTAAAGCAGCAGAAGCCACAAAATGATACATTGAAGCAAATTTCTAGCCCAAGATAATCTGGATGATTGACAACAAGGGTTTATTGCATTTGAGTGGGAGTGAAGAACAGTGTGGAATGGACTGTGCCAGCACAAACAGAGTTGGGGCAGTCTTTTGCAGTCTTCCCAACCAACCAATGCTGAAGACAGCATAGAAGGTCAGTGGGAAGTGTATCTCACTTGGATGAGAGGAGAACTTGGTCCAGCCCAAGCATGACCCTGGCTGTAACCCCAGGGTGGTGACAGCCACTGTAGAAGAGTAAGCTGCTTCTGGAGTCCTCCATATACCAAAGAGCTCAAAAGTCAAGTAATTAGCTGGAAAAATGACCAAACGGAAAAAAAAAAACGGAGTATGGATTCTTATTTACTTGATGAAGAGGTATTTTATTACATCACTGATGACAAGAAAGGTAAAAATATAAAACTGGGAGAAGACAACAAAGCCAAAGTTCCTGCATTCAAACAATCTAAGAACAATATGAATTGGACTTAGGCAATGGAAGAACTCACTAAAGGTTTTGGAAATCAAATAAGAGAAGCATAGGAAAATTTGGAAAGAAAAATGAGATTGATACAAGAAAATCATGAAAAATGAGTCAACAACTTGCTAAAGGAAACCCCCCAAAATGCTGAAGAAAATAGCAGCCTTAGAATTTGATTAACTCTATGGCAAAGGAGGCCTAAAAAGCTGATGAGGACAAAAACGACTTAAAAAGAATAATTGGCCAAATGGAAAAAAGAAGTTCAAAACCTCGCTGAAAAAAAATAATTCCTTAAAAATTAGAATGGAGGAAATGAAAGCTAATGATTTTATGAGAAATCAGGAAATTATAAAAGAAAACCATAAGAGTGAAACAAATAGAAGAAAATGTTAACTATCTCAGTGGAAAAAACAATAGCCTTGAAAACGGATCCCGGAGTGATCATATAAAAATTATTGGAATACCTGAGAGCTATGATCAATAAAAGAACTGAGACATCACCTTAAACGAAATTAGCAAGGAAAACTGCCCTAATGGTTTTAGAAATAGAGGGTATAATAGAAATGGAAAAAATCCACCAATCACCTCCTGAAAGAGATTCCAAAAGAAAATTATTAGGAATATTGTAGTTAAATTCCAGAGTTCCCAATTCAAGGAGAAAATATTACAAGCAGCCAGAAAGAAATAACACTAATATTATGGAAACTCAATCAAAATAACAAAAGATTTAGCTGCTTCTACACTAAGGGATCAGAGGACTTGGAGTATGATATTCCAGAGGTCCAAGGACATAGGATTAAAACCCAAAATCACCCACCCAACAAAACTGAGTATAATACTTCAGGAGAAATAAGGGAATGTCATGTAAATGGAGGACTTCCAAGCATTACAGTTAAAAACACCACCCCTGAATAGAAAGTTTGACTTAAAAATACAAGAATTAAGAGAAACATGAAAAGGTAAACAGGAAAGTGTTTATCATAAGGGATTTAATAAAACTGAACTGCTCCTGACATGGAAAAATATTTGTAACTCATGAGACCTTTCTCAGTATTAGGATGGCTGGAGGAAATATATATATATATATATATATATATATATATATATATATATATATATATATATATATATATATATATATACACACATACATACACATACATATACATATTTACACATATTTTACATATACACATATATTTATATACACACATATACACACATATATGTACATAATGCATATATGTATATATGTGTGTTTGCATATATACATATAATGTGCATGTATACATATACATGCATGGAGAGACAGCTGAAATAAATTAAATGTTGAGAGGAATATACTAGAATAAAGGGGAAGGGAGGCATTGAATGTAGTAAATCATCTCACATAAAAGAGGCAAGAAAGAGCTTTTATAAGGGAGGGAAAGAAGGGAAAGATGAGAGAAAATAAGTGAATCTTAGTTTTATTGCATTTATTTTTAAGAGGGAATAACGTACACACTCAGTTATGTATGGAAGTTTATCTTACACCACAGGAAGGTAGAGGGGAAGGGCATAAGAGAAGGGGGGATAATAGAAAGGACACCGGATTGTGGGAAGGGTTAATTAGAAGAAAATAGTTTCTTAGAGGGATGTCAAAGGAGAGAACAGAATAAATGGAGGGCAAGATAAGATAGAGGGAAATATTGTTTTTTACAATATGACTGTTATGGAAGTGTTTTGCATGACTACACATGTTTAACCTACATCGAATTGCTTGGCTCCTCAATGAGAATGGATAGGGAGAGGGGAAGGGAGAGAGTGTGCAACTCAATACTTTGAAAATGAAAGCTAAAAATTGTTTTTAAATGCTACTAGGAAATGATACATACGCAGTAGGACATAAAAATCAATCTTGCCCTACAGGAAAACAGAAGGGAAAGGATTAAAAGGAGAGTGGATGATAGAAGGGAGAGAAAATTGGAGGAAAGTGTAATGAGAACACATGCTGTCTTGCTTTGGGTAAGGGGCCTGAGGAGAAAATTTAAAATTCAGTTTTGTGGGAGTGAATGTTGAAAATTGAAAATAAACATATTTAACAAAAATGGAGAAAAAATAAAGAAGAAATCTATAACCCATAAGGCCTTGAACAGTATGAGGGTAGTTGGAAGCAATATATATGTACATAGATGGCACAAAGTGAGTTTAGTATGAAGGCATGACATCTAAAAACTAAAATTAAAGGGGAGAGAGTAATTGATCAGAGGAAGGATAAAGGGAGGGACAGAATAGTGTAAATTATTCCATTTATAAGAGGCAAGAAAAAACCTTTGCAGTGGGGGGAAAGAAGAGGGGTGGGTGAGATGGAGTCAAACTTTCTCTTATTAAATTTGGATTAAGGAGAGAATAATATACACACTCAATTGGATATGAAAGCCTATCTTACCCTACAGGAAAGTAAGGGTGAACGGGAGAAGTAGGGGTGAAAGTAAAGAGGGCAAATGGGGGCAGGAGGCATAATCAGAAGCAAATTCTTTTGAGGAGGGACAGGGTCAAAGGAGAGAAGAGAATAGAGAGTGGCATAGGATAGAGGGAAATATAGTCTTTCACAACATGACTATTACGGAAATGTTTTGCATAATTACACACCTATGACCTATATCAAATTGCTTGCCTTTTCAGTGAGGGAGGGTAGAGAGGGAAGAAGGGAGAGAATTTGGAATTCAAATTTTAAAAATAAAGTATTTTTACATGCAAATGGGAAAAATGATATACAGGCAACGAAGTATAGAAATCTATCTTGCCCTACAAGAAAGTAAGAGAGAAGAGAATGGGAGGGCTGGGGTGATAGAAGATCTGGGTGATAGAAGGGCAGGTAGATAAGGAGAAGTAGACATCAGAATGCACCATCTTAGGGTGGGGGAGGGAAGAGATGGAAAGGAAATTTGGAACTCAAAGTCTTGTGGAAGTGAATGTTGAAAACAAATTAATAACAAAACAAGAATAACAATTTAAAAAGAGAACAACCTCTTTGGTGTTATATAGCAACGGAACTTCTTGGTCAAATATCCTAGACTTTTGCCATTTTAATTTTCATAAACACAGATTTCACGCCAGAAGAATTATACTAATTCAAAACTAGCAAAAACTTTTGTATACATTATTACAACTTCTCCAAAAAAAAAAAAAAATACTGAATGGACAGTGAAACCTTAAGATGGTTTTAATTTGCATTGCATTATCATTACTGATTCAGAGAATTTTTATTATGGTTGTTAAAAGTTTGTATTTTTTTCAGATTTTTTACGTCTTTTGAATATTCATTTAATATGAAATGACTTTTGAATTTATATATTTTGTCTAGTTGACTATCTTAATTAACAATTCCTCATTAGAGAGATTGGGATACAAAGATTTGTATCTTTTAGTGTACTATTTCCATTCTTACCCTTGAGAGCACAATTTTGTTTGTGAAAAAGCTTTCAATCTTATGTAAGCAAATTATGTATTTTTCTGGGGGAAGGATAGTTTTTTCTATCACCTATTTAGTTAAAAATTCATCCTCCGTGCCACAGTTTCAATGACATATATTTTTGTTAAACTCCACTAATTTTAATGTTTGAACCAAATACACATTTTAAACCAATTTATTATGTAAAACCAGTCTAAAATGTGCATCTAAACATAATTTCTGACAGGCTCAGT